>NW_017307467.1:12410-48107 GCF_000935625.1 Nanorana parkeri | reverse complement strand
CTTGCCTAGGGCAGCCCCAAACCAGAATACACCACTGCATACAACTACTGATTTGCTCCTGTTGCTTCTTCCTTCTTCTACCAGGGTGAGCTTTACCCTACAGGGGACTGCAATAGGCTGTTACCAAATTGTAAAATTTAGGTCCCATTGAAAAAATAAAAACACATTTAATGATCCACTTTAATGAGTGCCACTTTAATGAGTGTCACTTTAAAGAAAGGACCAGGCATACCAAGTGGAATAAAAACATAAAATCAAACATTTATTGAACCCTGTTAACCTCATTTTGTTGTGTATATTTCTGTAAGTATTTAAAAACCCGTAAAAATAAAAAACGGATGGTTAGAAATATTTTAAGATAAATTTAAAGGAAAAAAAACGAAATTACACAATCAGGCTTGAAGGTTCACTGCCTTCCAAATGCATCTTAGGTAACTAATGTCATTGTGCTACTCTGCACAGCTCTCCTCCTCAATTTTAAAGAAGATCTTGCACTTAAAAGGAGAACTATGAGGTGAGTGAAAGTCACTCATCCTCATAGTTCGAGCTGATGTGTGACAATGAAACTGTCACACGTCGGCTCAAAAGATCGGGAAGTGAGTGAACACATACCGTCGCTCGCTCACTTCTCGATCGTCTCCCTGCAGAGAGCCGTGACAGTCAGTCACGGCTCCCTGCAGGGATTCCTCCCCTCTGCGATCCTCCAGTGCTGACTGGCGGAACTGACGGGGGAGGGGGAGGGTACAGCTGGCTCTGCCTCTAGATCTCAGAGCCAGCTGTCACTCACGCAGCTGGGTGGATCCAGGCAGCATTGTCGGGATCCGTCCTGGCTGCAGCTCGCGATATACTGAGTGGACGCTAGTATATGTCCTCCGTGACCCTTAAGAGAACTATGGGGAAAAACACTTACCCCATTTAGCCCAAGGTATGATTTTACAGGAAACAGTTTTGATAAAATTCTGCCTCCCCTGACTGCATCAGCTTCTATTTATTTCCTCTGTTGAAATCCATGTATAAATGAGCACAAAGAAGTGAGCCTGTTGTTGGTAATCAAGCAGCAGTCTCTGTATTGTGATTGGTCATGTTGTACAGTTTCCTCTTCTGGCCTCAGAACTCATAATGCTGCACAAAGAATGCGTTTTACCAACTTTAAATGTATTACATTTAATTATAGACAACCTGAAAATGTTACTTTTCTCATTAGCACAACTTTCATTAAAATGGGGCAGAGACCAGAACGCACCCATACAGAGAAACACAATTATAATACAATAGTGGCCTACTTTATGAGGTTTTCCAGGACGAAGACAAATGCAGTTTCCACTGTCACATCACAGCTGCTCTCAGGCATTAGGCACAGGAGCGAGGCTTTCAGCAGTAGATTACTTTTTCCTACTTCACTGTAGATTTGCGAGGTATTTGATACTAATGGACCGCATTACGTATATAAACGGTGCGGTCCTGAAGCGCTTATACCAAGATCACAACTGCTGCAGCACCCATGATCCTGGGACTGTTCTTTGCAGTCGGCTTTCATATCCAAGTGCTCAAGCGGCCCAATAAACTTGTATGCAGCTGAGGAGTGATGGCAATACATTTAAGGGTTAAATTGGGTGTGTTATGTTGGGTTTGCATTATAAATAAGAAATTGCTTCAGAGGAGAAATGGTTAAATACATAATTGTCAAATAAAAAGGTATATGTTCTGAAAATAAACATCCGATGTAATCTTATGGGTAGAGAGAGAATGATATACTATATACAGGGGTAATGGCATATGTTATTAGAGCTGCAGCTAACGATTATTTTCAAAATCGGTTAGCCGATTATTAAGTTCGATTAATCGGTTAATCGGATAAAAAATAAAATACATTTTTAAAAATGGCTCCAGTGATGGGACTACTAGTTTGTATTGAGATTGCAGTCCATCACAGGAGCAAGCTTGGAGCGGTGGAAGTAAAAAAGAAAAAAAAAAGTGTGGTGTGCAATATAGTGAAATGGAAAGTGTCAAATTATACAGAAATGAATGCAGAATGGCACCGGCTATAGAGGACTACAAATCCCAGCAATAGTACATTATAGCTGGTGGTATTCTGCAGTGCGCTGTATAATGTACTATTGCTGGGTTTTGTAGTCCTCTATACAGCACAATGCAGAAAACCACCAGCTATAGAGGACTACAAAACCCAGCAATAGTACATTATAGCTGGCGGTATTCTGCATTGCGCTGTACTATTGCTGGGTTTTGTAGTCCTCTCTAGCTAGTGGTATTCGGCTTTGCACCACTGTATAATGTACTATTGCTGGGATTTGTTGTACTCTATAGCTGGCAGCATTCTTCGGGCGGGTCTGGCAGCGGCGAGCGTAAGGTGGGGAGGAAGTGTGGCGCACACCGTGTGTGGAGCCGTGAACAGGGCCAACCAATCAGAAGCCGATTAATCGATGATTGAAAAAGTTGACAACTTTTTCAATCATCGATTATAATCGATTAGTTGTTGCAGCCCTATATGTTATTACTTATACACAGTTAGGGTTCATTGAACACGTGATTCAGGTTACACTTACATCATTTCCATGTTTCTGAAGGAATTCTATTTCTTGTTGTGTGAAGGTGGTCATAGAGATTGACTTCACTCTGTGGGGTGGGTTCAAACCGCGCCTAAAAAGGTAACAAACGAAAGGAATATTAAAAAAAAGCTAAACAGCAAAATGATTACATACAGCAATTAGTATATTTACAGGACTATACCTTTGATTACTGGGGTTTCCCTATTATTATCCCAATTCTATTGTGCACAGACTGACAGGCCCACTCATGCCGACAAATGCACATCATGGGAAGATCAAAATGTTGCCCGACAGAATAGGCAGGGAGGTTTAAAGCTACGGAAGTCTGAACCAAAGAAGTCAGTTTACACTTGAATAAATTTTGGGCTTATGGTATTTAGTACAACAGAACTGTAATCCTTTAAAAAAAACTGATCACCAAACATCGTGCTTGGATGTGTAGCAGTTCATTAGTTTGACAAAAGTAAATTATTTCTAGAGCCCATTGGTCTCAGGATTCATATGATATAAAACAAAAAAAGACCAGAAGAAGCCATGTCGGCTAATTATTGCCAGGGTGTTCCTGTACAATGCAGTAACCTTCCTGTAGGAACACAAACATGAATAAAGTGTATGACCAAACCTACACTGGCCCCAGATTCCCCCAGATAAATAGTTACATGTTCCTGGTCAGATCTTTAGTACCCATCAAGTCACTTTCCTGCATTAAGCAGGCAGTATCAACTCCCTCCATGCATGCATGTTCCAAGTCAAAGACTCACTAGGTAGCCCTGCAGCCTGCATCTTACAAACGCCACAGCAAGGACAGCATTCCATTCCAGCATTCTATGGGAAAATATCCCAGTTGACATGAAATAGGTTCCAAATACCATTCGCACTCCTATGGTCTTACAGCATAAAAGTATCTGTGGTGCTCAAGGTGACTGCATTGATGGCGTCATGCAAACACTAGCAGTAAATAAACAACTGTGTCCCTCTGATGAAGGATCCCTGTGATGACCCGAAACGTCAGCACCATATGACATGATGTGACATTCTTCACTGAATAAATATATCAATGAAATATTGATATTTGAATTTCAAAGTGTGTGCCAGTGAAATTCTTGTATTTACTGCTAGTTGACATAAAAAACACATCCTACAAAGAAAATTCCTAACCTTACAATATCTCCAGCCCCCTCTTTCATATACCTTATTATAGGTAACCCTCTATTCCTTGCTGCGGTGGAAGATAAAAACATTAAACAGGATCGCTCCATCTACGCTAAACAGCTGCAGCTATAATGGGCCCTGCTGGCTGTCAAAATACCTGAACAGTGTCTGCATCTGATTAGATACAGCCAACGTCCAGTTTACAATTTCCCGCCTGGCTACCTCGATTTTTTTCATTGAAGGCTGTCAGCGGGGGCTGGTAGACAGGGCCACCTATCACGAATAGGCAGCTTAACATAAGACAATGGCACATATGGACTGCGAGTGCTGTGCAAATAGCTACATTTTTAGCATCACTTCAACCAGCACACCATCATCTGAGCCCTCTGAATCTTTGAATCTCTCTGCACATACAATGGGCCCCTAAGGTATGCTCTGTCCCCCATATAGAAAATACAGAATACCCCCTTCTGAAGGATATACCCTTACATTCTTGAGCTCTTCGGAATTGGATTTAGGTGAACAAAGAGACAAAACTCTGTACCCAACACGTAAAATCCTCCATCTGTAAAAAAATATCCGGAACTGGGATAAAACATATTTTAAGATGGTAGAGAACCCCTATGTGTCTACATTATATCTACCCAGAGGTCCCCAATTGCTTCTCTTTACGGTCACAGGAGAGCATGTACTAACCTCCTCCTGTGACCCAAAGCTCAGTATATAGCAGGCTATTGCCCGCTATATACTGAGAGGACCACAGCCAGGATGGATCCCAACAATTGCATTGAGATCCACCCAGCTGGCTGATTGACAGGTGGCTCTGCCTATCTAGAGACCGAGCCAGCTGTAAAAAAAAACCTCCCCCATCCATTCCACCACTCAGTGCTGGAGGATCGGAGAGGGGGGAATCCCTGCGGGGAGCGGTGACCGACAGTCAACGCTCACTGCAGGGAGATGATCGGTAGGTGAGTGAGGGACGGCATGTGTTTGCTCACTTCCCAATCTATAGAGTTGCCGTGTGACAGTTTCATTGTCACAGGTCGGCTCTAACTAAGAGGATGAGTGGAAATCACTCACCTCATAGTTCTCCTTTAATATCTACCAAAACAGTTACTTTTAAGGCATGTCAATGTCAAGGCTGCCAGTATGTTTTGTTTTTTTAAGCTCTCAATCGAACTTCAAGCCGTCAATGGATGGTATCATAGCTGGTCACATGTGCAGCACCATGGCAATTGCAAACCAAATAGAGGCTAATATGGCACCTTCCTTGGCTGTAAGGGATAAGAGGTTGTAGTCCTGCTTTAAGAAGTTGTGAATCAGGCCTGCCTGTAAAGAAAGTTTTTGTATGACAAGTGACCTTCACTTGCTTGAGGAGTAATGGTGGATGAAGAATCACACTTCTAGGTGTGGAACTGCAGGACACCCTGATAATAATTAGCCAACATTGTGTACTCCTAGAATGAGATCCTAATAGGTTGGACTTGATGGACTAATGTCTTTATTCAACCTCAAATACTATGTAACATGGCTGCTTCTGCTGTAGAGTGCCAACTCTAGTCCAAAGTTTTACAGAATACAGTATTGCCAATGACCATCTGTTCTTCCTGCTGCACAATAATATTTCGAAAAATTATAAACAATCCATCCTGATCCATCTGGTCAACACAGTGAGTTCTTCCATCCCAACAATGAGCCTATAGATCCAAAGGGTTAACAATAAAATGTTCATGGAAGATTTGACCTTTGGAATCAAAAATACAACCGATTCTTTCCTCAGTATGTGGTACTACTGGAAGGTATTCCAACACTAGACGGAATACAAAGATGCCCTCTGCTCCCTTCGATACATACAGCACTAGGCATTGCACAACTGTTTACAACATACCCTAGTCCTGTCTCTAAATAATTTTACACTGATCCCCATTTTATTAACATTTATCACCTGCTTCCCCTACCTCCTCTTCCCATTCTCCATGCAACACAAAAGAATGCAGAAGAATTGTTTTCGCCATTGCTCTTTAATGAAGCGACACAACCCTAGAGTTTCAGTATCACAATGTTACTTTATTGCAGAGAACAGCTTTTGACTCAATATTGTACTCCATTGACATTGAATGGTTTCAATGTTACAGAAAGTCAAGACTCCGTTATCACATTATATATTCATTATGTCTGTTGGCTCTCTGTAGAGTCTTTGTATTCAGAGAATGACCTGCATTGTTTATTGTATGTTCTTGCTATTTCACCTTCTACAATACATGACTAACAGGGCCAACTGATCGGAAGCCGATTAATCGATTATTGAAAAAGTTGACAACTTTTCCAATAATCGATTATAATCGATTATGTCGATTAGTTGTTGCAGACCTAGACGAATGCACATAAAATAAATGAAATGCATCTTAAACAAATAGCACCTAGATGAGTTTGAGAATGGAGAATCATTGTCCTCAGCAGTTGAATGCTGAAAGGCACTTCCACATTCTCGGAGAGGTTTACCATGCAGATAAGTATGTGATACCTAACTGCCAACATGGCACCCTTATCTCAAACAATGTGTATTTAACAAGTTCTTAGAACTTGTTTCTTTTAAGTGTCCAGTGAAAGCTGTATTTTAGAGTAAATGACTCTTATAAATGCCTTGAGAACATATGTACTCACACAAATCTTTATGCTCATCCATGTAAAGGTTAAAGTGACATTAAACCCTCAGATTTTTTAACATAAAACAATACTGTAATGTGCGCCTTACTGTAATCCATGGTTGTTTCCCTTCTCTTCCTTTTAAATCTGTATCTGTTCTCATGCTGGGCAGAACTTCTGTTTTGCAGCAGACTGCCTTGTCTCAGGAATGGATACACGGTGTCTGTGTATAGATTTGTATAGGCTTGAAACCTGAGCCAGCACTACAGGAAGAGGCCCTGAGCTGCAAAGGGAAGTTCTGCACAAGCATGAGAAGACATGAGGATTTAAAAGAGCAGCAAAGAGAAGGGAAACAACCATGGATTACAGTAAGGCGCACATTACAGTATTGTTTTATGTTAAAAAATCTGAGGGTTTAATGTCACTTTAAGTGTACTAGAATGCAAGTCTTATCTGTCTTCCTGACCCTTTGTGGAACTGGCTAATCAGCAAATTTACCCAGTGCATGGAGTAAAATAGGGAGGTGGATCTCTTTCCTGTTGATACAACCTGTTCACAATGTTCCCCAATTCTGAACTTTTTGTTAACATGCACAGAAGGTTTACTGAATATTGTCTCTTTCTCCTAACCAGGCAAGAGGAGAAATATGACGTGACATGTTTGGCAAGGCTGGTTCTGCCCTTCACTCATGATGGAAAGACCTTTAGGCCTTGTTCACACCAAATGCAGACCAGATCCGGTCAGGTTTCTGCACACGCAGTGCAGTGGGTTGTGCCGCGTTTTGGATGCGTTTAGGGCCGGTTTTGGTAAAAAAAAAATAATTTAAGTTTAACATGGGCTTTCAAGCACTTGCATGCGTTTTTGATGCGTTTTAGATGCGTTCCAGACCAGGTAAAATAGGGCTTGCCGCATTTTTTTCATCTGGTCTGGATCTGGTCTGGATCCGCACGCTGCGATGTGAACTGGAGGTCAAAATACCATAGGAATACATTGGACGCAGTTTTGATCCAGTCTGCACCTGCTCTGGTCCGGATCTGCTCCACGATTGGTGTGAACAAGGCCTCAACCACACCGGTACTGCTAATTGGCCAAGTTGCAAATAACAGTGTGATAAATGTGACAGATGAGCAGTTGTATCCCCACTATTCTGTTCAGCGAGCAACACTAGATGAAGCTACCGCTACAAACAACGCCGGGCATGGGCGTCAAATAGCATGGGCATGAACTGTGCCTATCGCAATAAACAAATGTTTCAACCTGTGAGATTTTCACTATTACTTATATTTATTTCCTAAGAAAAAGCTATGGAGGGTCGCAAAACCCATCGTCTTCTGCATGACTTCTGAATTTAAAAAAACAAAACAAATAAAAACGTGCAAAATAAACCTGCAATTATTAAAGTGTCACTAAACTCAGGAGTTAAATCTTAAAAACACATTCAAGTACCTTAAGACCCCATTCACACCAGGGCGCCAGCGTTTCAGATGTTTTCTGTTCATGTGTAAGAGCTTTTTAAGGCATGTTTTCAGCCCGTTATCAGTTGCAAAAACACGTTAATCAGAGCGTTTCCATTGAAGTCTATGGAGCAAAACGACCTGATAAGCGCCGCAAAAGAATAATTTTTACACGCGATTCAGCGTGTTTGCATGAATGGTCCCCCTAGGACTACATTTGCATACGTTTCGGCATGGAAAAAAACACGCAACGAAACGCCCTGGTGTGAAAGGGGCTTAACTATTAACAATAGCGTATCTTATTTGTGTATCACTCAGCTGTAGATCCTCAAATCATCTCTGAATTGGTGCTGACACTGTCCTTCCTTCTGGAGGGTGGCTACTTTTGTTCCCCGTGGTCCCTGTGTGTGTTGTAAAGTAGCCACCGCTCCAAGCTCACTACTGTGATGTACTACAATCTCATGTTTAGTTTACTAATGGCAACCCGCAGATGCTGCAGTGCCGTCCGTCCGTTTTTTTACTACGGGCGGACGGCAAGAGGTTAAAAAAATAGTCAATCTTGGGAGCGAGCTTGGATCAGTGACTACTTTACAACACACACAGAGACCATGGGGAACAAAAGTAGCCCCCTCCAGAAGGAAGGACAGTGTCAGCACCAATTCAGGGATGATTTGAGGCTCTACAGCTGAGTGATCCTCAAACCATGTCACTATGAGGTGAGCGATTTCAACTCCTCCTCATAGTTAAAGCCTGTGACAAAGAAGCTGTCTTGATCGGGAACCGAGCGAACACATACCGTCGCTCGCTCACTTTCAAATCATCTCCCTGCAGAGAGCAGGGACCATCAGTCGTCGCTCCCCGCAGGGATTCTGCCCCATCCCCTCCCCTCTCCTCCAGTGCTGAGTGGAGGAATGGACGGGGGACAGGGCGGGCACACCTGGCTCTGTCTCTAGATAGGCAGAGCCTGCTGTCACTCACGCAGCTGGGTGGATCCCGACAATATTGTCGAGATCCATCCCGGCTGCCGCGCTCTCAGTATATCGCAGGCAATAGTCCGCTATATACTGAGCTTTGGGTCACAGGAGGCGGTTAGTACATGTCCTACCGTGCCCCTAAAGAGAACTATGGGGAAAAGCACTTACCCCATAGCTCTCTTTTAAAAGGTACATAAATGCATTGTTAAGATTAAGAGTCAAATACAAAACTACATGTGTGTTAGGAACACAGCACAGGAACAAAAGAAGAAATTTTTGCAACTAATTATCAAGCAGACAAAAAATCTTCTGCGTTCAAAAGCATAAGATAAAAGGGAAGTAAGTAGACAGAAGGCATCAGAGAGCACCAGACCGTATCCACAGGTTACATACAGATGCATCTTCTTTTTATAGAAGTAAAAATTGGAGGTTATGTTTAGCACATATGGGTTTATGATAAACGGAAAGCAGTTGTAGTGATCTGTGTATCAAGGTATTATAAGAACTTATAAGACACGTATAACTGACTACAAATAGTAAAGCTTTGTTATGATTACTGGAGTGTATCCCAATTACTCATCCAGTATAAGTCACCATTAAAACTGAACAGCACAATTATTTGACTCAACATCTTTTAATCTATAAATGAGCTTATTTACTTTCCTGTGTAATCCTACAATTTACTGCACAGGGACGAGAAAATTGATTCATTTCAGTTTTGCAGAAAATCCAACCAGGCCACCCACGTCTCTGACAGGAATATATGGAGAACTTTGAACTTTGGTTTCCGTGTGTTGGTCAGATACGTAGGTTGCTGGAAGCAAAGTCCATCCATCAAATGCAGTCTCTGCTCCTCTGTACACAATGCAGGTTCACCTAACAGCAGTTCCTCCCAATATTCCCCTTCATTACAAACTAGCACCAAGACTCATATCCTGATCTTTTTATAATAATTTACATATGAATATTTTAGATTTACATTTCCAGCCCACAATTGGAATTCTAGGCTCTTTTTGCCAGGCTGACCCAAGCTGCCTTGCTATTTACAGAAATCAATAACTGAAATTTACACACAAGACGGAATGGTTCAGGGAAAACAATGGAAGCTGCTCTGATCAATTGGGGCAAAAGGGAAATAGCACTAATAAAATAAAGCCCAACTCCTGGCACAATAACTTTTACTGAATTGAAGTTAAATGATGCATTAAAAAAGCAAGAATGGCAAATGGTGCAGACACACAAATATATAAAGACAGCATTCATAGAACACAATATCAGCAGAATTTGAAATAGATGCAGTGGACACTTGTTTTCCCAATCTAAAAGCCTACAGACGCATAGCTGTATAGCTGCAGAGAAAGAAGCATTGCACCTCTGACTGCTAGTCTCAGGAGGTTTGGCATGTCATCACTTTGCTGCTCATGGTTATGCATGCTGGAGAGGAGAGGAAGCGGCTCATGAGGTCCTGCAGACAAAAATCTCTAAAAACTTGCGTCACTCATTCTATGGCTCTTTCTGAACCTCTACTGCTGCTTGGTTCTTCCTCCCATCAGTCATCACATCACTAGTCTTTAGGGGAGCAGCTTTGACATGAGGAAGGCTCCCTCTATGAAGATGGCAGGTTCCATACAGAGACAGTGCGGGACAAGGTATGGCAAGTCAGTAAGTGGGAAAAGATCAGTTGCAGGAAGACCACAGCCAACAGTGGCGACAAGTCCTTTCACTCTTTTTGGAGCACAACTTCCATAGATCTTCTTTAAGGGGCTGTTCACAGCGCTGCGTCACGTTAATCGCACAATACAAAACACAGAAATTTCCCAGCACACTGACCTGCTACCCTGCAACAAAACAAATTTGCCCCATCTAACAGTATGCGTTAAAAACAGAGGTTTTAGCTGCAAAACTTTTTGCTAAAAATCTGTGGAAGCCGCACTGCCTCGTCAAGGTCCTATATGTGTAGTGTGGTCCTAACTTTAATTTTTGCAAGTCTCCATATTGGAACATATTTAAGCAGTTGATAAATCGAATACAGGTATGCCTGGAGGGATAAATGCACGCTATTGCCCAACACACCCACCATGCAAAGCATTAAGGCAGATGCCTTGCCATTTATGTATATAGCACCCCCAACGCACTTCCCAGCTGCAATGTGCTGCCATGAAGTGCAGCATGCGGTACCGCATTACTATGCGTTGCTGTGGAAACAAGTAGTGCATGCAATACTTTTGTCCACTACACCACAACACACAATAGAGTGCATTGCAGCTGGGGGGTGCACTGAGGTGCCATTCAAATGAATTGCAATGCAAGTTGGGCAATAGCATGTGTCAATTGCACGGAGCCCTGCAAGTAACGCACCAAAGGTGTGAATGGGCCCTAAAAAATTTATTTTTGATTAGTTGTTGCAAGTTTCGGCACTCAGCACTTCTTACTTCACTGAATAAGACGGCCAGCGTATCCATCCAACAATTTCTTCCCGTCAGTTTTGCAGCAAAATTGAATTTCTCCCTACAACTCGCAGCAATATTACACACAGATAAATGCTGTAAGATGTCTCTGAATGCTGAACCGTCAAGTGATTTTGGCATTAGAATCCTTTAACATGATGTCCCCAGGATTTTCCTGAAGAATGCATGGTTTGTGTACTAAACAGCAGTAATCGCTGTGTACTGTACACAGATAGCCCACGGATTAAACGTTCCTGAAATACAAATTCAAAGCCAGTGTTTATTTGCAGTCAGTTACTACTGTGTTCATATCACTGAACAGTTTAAACGTAGACAGCACATCTCAGGTGAATCCACATCTCTTCACTCTGCAAACAGTCAATGTGCCTGCAAGGAACAACAAAATTCTTAGATTTTGCAGTAGATGGCAAAGAAATAAAGAACCATGATGCTGACTCTTCTGCTTATGAAAGGGGTAGAATGAGGATGAAAACACAATTATATTGATTTTTTTCCAGCCGGGTAAATATGAAATATTAATACAGTAAACTCCCCGGTATCCAGTATGCACGGAGACCGGTAGATTCTGGATAGATGCAGTTTCTGGTTGCTTCAGAGTTACTAATAAAAATGGGTTTCACTCACCCCATACCATAACAGTATATTGTACTCTAAACCATTAGCAATACGTTGCAGTACTGGGAGTGATCACTAGGTGGCCCTTGTTCACAGGATAACCCAGCACCTTCACAAACAATCGATCAGATATCTGTTTCCAGGATAACACAGAACTTTTCAGAGATCGTTCGGACACTTATTCCCAGGATAATCTAGCACTTTGAGGCCCATTCCTGTACCGTTTCATGCTCCAGAGCCCTCTCTTCCTCTCCTAGAAGGTGGCAGAACAGCGAGTACACGCTCAAATACTCGTTATCGGCACCGATACTAGTATTGGTATCGGTGCATCGCTAGAATACAAGTGTGGTGACAACATCTCCGCACTTGTAGTCCAATCTTTCATCTTCTTGTCTATGCTACTAAATGTCCGTACTGTGGTATAAAAAGAGAGGAGAGGGAAAGTTGGCAGAAGCCAGAGCATTGCACTTGCTATCCAATGATCACAGCTTTAATGTTTTAAATGGTTCAATTAATGTGATTTTTTTTTATAAGTGTGCATTTATTATTTTAAGGTGGCTTTTACCTTTAACCTGTAGCTCTTTTGATACACAACCCCTTTTATATCAGATGGCCAAGGTCCAACTAAAGATTCGCTTCTGGCAACACTTCGAAGGTTAGTGCTAATTAATTACATCAACTTTAATAATAGATCCTTCTGGGGGAAATATGGAAGTGAAAACTGCACACGTGAGAAGATGAAAGACCATGCAATAAGATATTCCCCCCTATCCATTTAACATCTAAGCAGTTACGGAGTGTGCAGAAATGATATGTATGTTCAGGTTTTGGTAGATGCTGGAGCATATCATCACCTTAAAGTATATGCAAGGAATAAGGCAAGTATAGCTGCTAATTCCTCTACCTGTAGACAAAACGAACATTATAAGGGTTAATTATTCCACCTAACATGGAGTTCAGCTTCAATGTCTTTGTTCAATCAATTTCCAAGTTGTGGTGACAATGCTCTGTTCCCGGTCTCCCAACTGTGCTCCTGCATGATCACCCAGTCACACAGGTATTTTGATGGACTACAACTGGCTGTTTCAAGTATCAATGTTGAAATACCAAGTACCGTACTCGGTACAAGTACAGATACTTTTCCAGCTCCAAGACTAGACTAGAGAAAAATTCAAAAGTTAGGAGGCAGCTGTCATTTGTAAGGAGCACACAGAGCTCCTGGGGTTTGTACATCTGTTTTAATGTACGATTTTATTTTATAAATATATTAGTGATGCACCGATACCAGTTTTTCAAGTACTGATACTTGCCCAAGTACTCACAGATACAAGTACTGATACATTTTTGTTTATTGTCATGTGACAGTTTTTCTAAAACAATACAGACTAATGATTTCAGGACAGTGGTGGAGTGCCAGAGCCAGGTCCCAGCTGCAACCCCGGGAGTTCTCATGAAAATGCCAAGTATCAGAACTGGTATCTGAACATCCCTAGTTTCAACACAAAATGTCAGATATGGGCCAGTTATCACTATTCAGAAACCCTCCCTCAGATATGCCATGCAGCCTACGGTGGAGTGTATGCTCGTGGACAGGAAGTGGCTAAACATCAGAAGCACCGAGATGTAACTACGGGTGAAAACAAGTTTTGTTTTCTTTAAATGGCAATTGTCCATGTTACACAGCGCTTTAGCAAATGTAATGGGACTCAGTTAGGGTGTATTAAGGTTTAGGTCATATAGGGAGCGACTCATCCCACTGGAGTCTAACAAGAAAATTAGATAAATCCCTTTTTCTTAAACTGGCCCTTTAACCTGGCATGCAGCTTACTCTGCACACCTATATATAGATCATGTATAATTTATTTATATTTATTACAGATTATAATAGATTAACAGAATGGCTTGTGGCAATCAAGATGGAGGATAAAACAGAGCTCCATAAATAAAATATATATATGATGACTCGTCATATATAAAAACAGGTAATTTTTAGAAGACCTCATGATCATGTGTCAGGAGCAGGGAGGTCTGCTCCCACGACTTATATTAGACAGGTAGTATTCCCCCGGCTTCACCAGGAACGATGAGTGCAAGTGAGAACAGCCAGCAGCATTAAGCTGGCCATACACTTTACAACCATCGCACGACTTTCGTCTTGCAATAGTTGTAAGCTAATTAATAGCTCGTACGATCTGCCCATCTTGGACAGGCAGATCGTACTTGCGATCATCGCAAGCCCGCCCCCGCTGAGGGGAGGGCTTTCCGATGACTTCAAATGAGCGGGCAGTGAGCGCTTGCAAACACCGGCCCGTGCGGCATTTGTCTTACGAGCACGCCACAAACCCGCAGAAAATCTTACGATTTTCGGCTGGTTTTCCAACATGCTCGTAAGGGAAAAGACATGCGACCGTACAGTAGAAACGGTCGCATGCCTTCCATACACCTGCCGATTATCGTACGATAATGCTGTGCTCTGGTGTGGTTTTTTTCTTTAGTCTCAATTGGCTTTTAGGTGCGTTCCAGCATTCTGGTGCATTTACATTTTTTTTGTGTGTTCCACATCAGAAACAATGCGACATGCTGGACTTTTTTTTTTCTTTCTGAAAGCTCTGGAATTGAATGCAATGGTGTGAACTACACTCAGAAAAACCATTGGAATCTATGGGGATGCAGTTTTTAAACCAGTTTAAAAAACTTTTTGGTCTGGATCTGAACAAGCCCTTATGCTGCTGTTCGGCTTTAAATGAACGTACACCTATGCTTCAGAGCATGTCTTGGTGTGCTGATGCCATAAGAGTTCCCTTCACTGGAACTAAGGGGCCAAGCCCAACCTCTGAAAAACAACCCCACACCATAATTCCCCCTCCACCAAACTCTACACTTGGCACAATGCAGTCAGGCAAGTACCGTTTCCCTGGCATCTCCCAAACCGAGACACTTCCATCAGATTGCCAGATAGAGAAGCGTGATTGGTCACTCCAGAGAACGCGTCTCCACTTCTCTAGAGTCCAGTGGCGGCGTGCTTTACACCACGGCATCCCACGCTTTGCATTGCACTTGGTGATGTAAGGCTTGGATGCAGCTGCTAGGCCATGGGAACCCATTCCATAAAGCTCTCTACGCACTGTTGTTGTGCCAATCTGAAGGCCACACGAAGTTTGGAGGTCTGTAGCTATTGTCTCTGCAGACAGTTGGTGACTTGTACGCACTGTGCGCTTCAGCATGCGCTGACCCCGCTCTCTGTCATTCTACAAGGCCTATCACTTCGTGACTGAGTTGCTGTTGTTCCCAGTTGCTTCCACTTTGTTAGAATACTAATAACAGATGACCGCGGAATATTTAGTAGCAAGGAAATTTCACGGATGGACCTATTGTACAGGTGACAACCTATCACGGTACCACACTTGAATCCTCTGAGCTCCTGAGAGCGACCCATTCTTTCACAAATGTTTGTAGAAGCGTCTGCGTGCCTAGGTGCTTGATTTTATACACCTGTGGCCATGGAGGTGATTGGAACACCTGAATCCAATGATTTGGAGGGGTGTCCCAATACTTTTGGCAATATAGTGTACTTCTGAGATCATCCAGAGTTCCTTCACATGTGCTTCTGACCTGCATTTGACCGGTATGAAGCGGCTTCAAATTGCTCTGCATTCCCATTGGCTTGTGTGGAGAGAAAAGCAGTCCTGATGAACAAAAGCCCATATACACTGGTCCCACAGAAACCCTTTTACAAAATATCACTGTGCACGACAGGAGGACATTGCAGGATTCCCATGTTCAGTCATCATCTTCAAAAGGTTTCTCTGTACTTTAGGAGTCCTCCACAACTCTTCCCACATCCCCTTCATTTAAACTTGTGTAGTTAGAATGTCTTTTTTTTTTTGGTCAATATGCTTTTATCCAAAAGAGAAAGACTGCTCTTTGCCATTTACAAGAATGTATAGTCATTTTATATCAATGGGCCCGCATGTCCGCAGAAAAGAAAACCTGCCTCAAAGTCTCCTACAGAAAATCTCTGTGCACTGGCATCTTACACTGCAGTAAATGAGATTATAAATAGGTTGTAAATCAGGCTGCGGGGGAATAACGGGTGAGTGAACACTTAGGGTGCTTTCTTAGCCTCTATAGTTACTGCACCCTCACAGAACATGTACCTGGCTTCTGACTAGCATGAGGTTGGCTTCCAACTGAGGTAATAATCTTCAACTTAGCCAGGTAAGAAGGAAGTGTCAAAGTCCCTTTAACTGAACCATCCATCTACCTCTCAAAGTGTAAGGTGCAGTAACCCAGCTTTCGATGTCATTGCTGTCACTGAAAAATGGCTACTAATGCACTTTGACCATCATTTCTCTCTTTGCTGCCTTACTAAACAAGCTGAATGGTAATAAACAAAAAAAATGAATTAAGCAAGATGTTTCTGGGTGTAGCCCACCTTCAGGACTATGTCATGCTTGTGGATTTTTAAGCAAACATTTATAGATGACATTCCACGAATTACTGCCAATGAATAGAACGATCTACATTAATGCCAAGCTAGAACCGCCAGGGGAAGATAGAGCTTCATTTCTAAATAAGAAGTACCATTGTATATGTGCCCTGTAGGCACAAAATGGAGGTGATATGTACATTCTGTCCAGCGGCTTCTTCAGATCTTCCAAAAATATACAGAGCACTGAAATGTTAAAAAAATATTTTTAATGCAGGAAACCGCTTGAATTGCTGGAATTCCTGTCAGCTCCACCGCAACGGGTGGGAAGGAGCTGGAAACAAAAGTGTCAAGCTTTCAATCTGAAACTATAGGTGCCTTCAGAGCACATTTTCTTGATTCAGCTGCTCATTGGAAACATTTTATGTCTATACCTTAGGCCTCGTTCACACCTGAACGTTTTGTAGCGCGTTCTACGCTCGACGAAAGCTCTACAAAACGCTCAAACATCTAAATCCCATTGTATTCAATGGGTCTGGTTCACACCTTGGCGTATTTCAGCCCGTCCCTAACGCGCAACAAAACGGCCCACGCCTGAAAAGGTACATGTACTACTTTGGGCCGTTTTTGTTGCGCGTTTCCATTGGGATATAGCCAAGTAGCCCTCGGAAACTCGCGTTTGTCGCACGATTTTTTTACCATGAATCGCGGTAAAAAAAACTTGCGGCAGACGCGCATATGCAGTACGCCTAGGTGTGAACCAGGCCTTACTCATGTGTGGCAGAAACCACTGCCCAAGATTACTAGGAGGCAGTCTTTTGCTGGGTTGTTTTGTTTTTTTCCGCATGAGAAAGGCCTGTATCTGATAAACTTCTTCATACCATGCATGTTCTCAGTAGAGATTGCGAAGTGGTTGGACCTTGTATGATCCTACAGCTGAGCAGCTAATGTCTCTAGGTATCTTTACCTATTAAAAGATCTTTAGAGAAGTCAAAAGAACAGAGAAAAGCATTTAGAGCTGCAACAGTTAATCGATTTAGTCGATTAAAATCGACGATTGAAAACGTTGGCTACATATTCTGCGCCGCTGTTTAATGTACTATATTGCACACCACACTTTGTTTTTACTTCCACCGCGCCAAGCTTGCTCCTGTGATGGACTATAATCTCAATACAAACGAGTAGTCCATCACTGGGGCCTTTTTTTTTTCTTTTTTATCCGATTAACCGAACTTAATAATCGGCCAACTAATCGATTATGAAAATAATCGTTAGCTGCAGCCCTAAAAGCATTTGTTCAGTGCATGCAATGTAAAATGTTTTACATATAAAAAAAAAACAACGTACCAAAAGATCATCCTATAAAAGCAAGGCTGGACCAATCCCAGGACCCTGGTAACTAATGCTCCTTAAAAGTTACAGCTGGTGCCTAACGTTTGCGGGTTTTCTCTAGTTGCCGTCAATTGAGATGGCTTCTAAAAAATGCTGCTGGCTCCTGGGTTGGACAGACTGGCTTCTGAATTTGCCCAGCGCTGATATAACGTCAGGTCACATGATCCCACTGATCTGCTTTCTATTTTAAAGTGGCAGCCAAGTCCATGAATGATGCAACCGACAAACAAAGTTGCTACCACTGAATATATAACTCAAATATTTGCAACTCCGCCAAAAGCTTTGTGACAATTTGTAGCTTTTTTACCTGGTGAAAATATTTGCCATTGTAATCCCTGAGAGATAAGAACTTAATATGTGACTGCTTTTCCCAATAACACAGAAACATGAAATATTCATTTTGGGTGAACCTGTCCTTCACTTAGCGCTTGTTCACACCATGTCCTCATCATGTCCAGACCAGAACAGTTTTTTCTTGGACCAAAAAAAGCATCCCAATGTATCCCTATGATATTTCTGGGCTCTGCTCACACTAGCGCAGTCCGTTCCAGTCAAAAAAAAATACTGCTCATCTCATTTTCTTTGGTCTGGAACACACTGCTATGCATGGAAATGCATCAAAAATGCATGCAAAACACACTTTAAAACTGAAAGCTGGCTCACAGAATAAAAGTAGAAGGAAAGGCTACACAGTAACCCAACCTGTAAATGTTCCCTCCCCGTACATTTTCTAATGAATCACAATGTTTTTTCTATGTGGTCATGTGACAGCAAAGCTCTGGCTCTATCCGCTTTCAGTGAGACTCTTTCCCACCCAAAAATACCTTACAGCAGGGGTAGGCAAGCTCAGCATGTCAGCTGTTGCGGAACTACAAGTCCCAAGAGGCTTTGAGGGACTCAGCCACAGGCATGACTCCCAGAGGCATGATAGGCTTTGCAGTTTCACCACAGCTGAAGTGCCAAGCTTGTCTGCCACTGCCTTAGGCCTTGTCCACACCAAATGCAGAGCAGATCTGCATGAGTTTCTGCACACACAGTGCAGTGGGTTGTGCCGTGTTTTTGATGCGTTCCGGGACGTTTTTGGTTTTAAAATGGGCTTTCAGTGCGTTCCAGGGCAGGTAAAATAGGGCCGTTTTTTTACCTGCTCTGGCACTGAACGCTGTGATGTGAACTGGAGCTAAAAATACCATTGAAATACATTGGACGCAGTTTTGCTCCGGTCTGTAACTGCTCTGCTCCTGGAACGCGCTTGGTGTGAACAAGGCCTTAGGCTGGGTTCACACCTAGGCGTATTGCAAAAGCGCGTCTGTCGCGCGTTTTTTTTACCGCGATTCGCGGTAAAAAAAAAGTCACGTGACCGTCGCGCGATTCCGAAGGCTACTTGGCTGTATTCCAATGGAAAACGCCCTACAAAACGGCCCAAAGTAGTACCTGTACCTTTTCAGGCGTGGGCCGTTTTGTAGCGCGTTCGGGACGGGCGGAAATACGGCAAGGTGGGAACGAGTCCATTGACTCCAATGCAATTTATATTTTTTGAGCGTTTTGTAGAGCGTTCTTCGAGCGTAGAACGCGCTACAAAACGTTCAGGTGTGAACGAGGGCTTAGAGCTATGAACACCAGTGAGTGACTGGTGAATTTTACTTTAACATATACGCTCACATTTCTTTTTATTTCTTTTTATTATGAATTATTATTATTGTTATTAATGTGTCCAAACCCCAGACTTGGTTTACAGCAATAAAAATAACTACTAGGAATAGTCCTCAATTCTCATAATAATCCCCAACACCCAGAAAACACCATAGACATTTCTTGAGGTCGCCATTTCATGTCGCATTCGTTCCTGAATGCTTATTTGATATTATAAACAAAAATGTTGTTACATTTAGAAACAGACAATAAAACTAGCAATTTAGTATGGGCCTAATCACACCAGATGTGTTGGGATTGCGTTGAATGTTTTTTCTAGCGCAGCCTCAACGCAAGACAAAGCAATTTTTTTCATGGATGGACACCATTCACACTACCCCGTTGCAATGGTATGTGCTCAAAACACAGCATGCAGTACTTTTTTCAGCACAGCGAGATGCAACGCGGTACAACCACCTCACACCCCGCTGTGTCAGTATAACTTGTGACATTTCAATAAGATGAATAAAAAAATTAGAAAGAAGAAGTACACAGTGGGATGTGCCAGGATCAGCACTATGCCGGGCACCACGCACCAGCTGCTGTAGGATAGCACAGTGGCGTGTGTGAATGTGACCCAACATACGTTACCATTTTACAGCCACTTTTAATCGGTCATACTTGTAACATTTTCTACCTAAAAAACTTACAACTAGTTATTTAGATAATCAAAATAGCAGCTCAGAAAATATTTAAGTGCACTCCAATGTAAAAGAAATGTGTCACAGCGAGTGCAGCGAAGAAATGTGTCAGTGTAACACTCCCAAGTATCAACTCAACTCCGATCATAGTACTCATCCTGACAACTCCATCTGATTTTCTCTCCCAGCGAATGGAGCCATCTTTGTTCAGGCATCATCCAAGGTCACCATCTACTTCCTAGACTGAGATGCTGGCTCAGAGATGACACAATCATGTAAAGCCCAGGTGTCTGGAAGGAAGAGGTGACTGAGGAAATGCTTCCTTTTGCCTGCAGCAGACTGATGACATCATCTCACCCGAGGCAAAGTCACAGACTGGAGCACCAAGATGGCTTTTAAATGATAAAAGATGGAGACTTTCTGAAGAATGATCCTGTTGCTGTATATTGTGATAGGATCAGATCAGGAATGGATTTGTAAAGCTGTAAAGTTACTGACAGGTCCCCTTTAAACTGTCTTTTTAGCCAACAATTATCCTGGCTGCGAAAACCAGGACACAGAAGGCAAACTGGTAAACTCCAATCCGGACCCGATTACAAATTCTGCCCAATGTTTAACAATGTTACTTTGCAAGACGTAAACATTAACAGGTTATTTAAATACACAAGAAATGTGGAATGCGTTGCCGTTTTCATAAAAATAGAACAGACCACGACCTGTTTTCTGTGAGCCAGAGAACTGGTTCATCAAGAGAGGGAAGTACGTCTCTGAACAGAACAATCCAGCATTTTCTAAAGATCACCTGTTCTTCTGCTTTGTTTAAAGGCTCATGAAGTCCAATGCGGAAATGGTTTCCACCTTTGCGAATACAATGTTGTCTAGGTCATTGTGCAGAAGAGCAGACTAATTAAACAAGAAATATTAGACGCACAAGCGTGCTAGAGTAACGGCCTGACACAGCTCCCAGCTTGGCTTTCGACAAACGAGAAGCTGCTGTATATGTAACTACAGGCCTAGATTACAGATCACACAAGTAGGGACAGCACCCATTCAATCATGGCTCAGAGAGGGTTTTCCCAGGTTCAGGTATGCTCAGCTTCATCATTTCCTAAATCCTTCCGCTGAATCCAAGAACCAGGAGGACCTTATAAAACAGAAGCTTTTGCCTTTTTCTATGGAAAGGGCTACTGAGGCACATTGACAAGGAGAAAAAGAAGAGCTTAGTGGGATCCGGTCAAAAGAAAACAATGGGAGCTACCATTGTTGAGTTGCTTTTGAAGGCGCAGGCTGTCATTCTTCACCTTGTGTCCCTTAGTGGTGCTCTGACCTGGAACAAGCATGCAGCCTGTGAAGTGTCAGGACACCTGATATGTATATACTTGTTCCAGGTCAGTGACTTGCCAAGTAGTGGAAGAAGGATGAGGATGACTGGCCTAGAACATGACCGTTTAAAAACAATTTAGGAAAGACAGCGCCCATATTTCTATCTTGGAAGTGTATCGTAACCTGAACTCCATACAGCATTGCAATCGTCTAGAAGGTGGTGCTTAAAGTGATGACATGGATGGTGCCGTCTAGAAGATGAACATAGGAATCAGAATTTACCAACGCACGCACACGTAATCATATCAGACCTTACGTCACTTTACTGGTTGTCACATATTGTCATGAATGCCAATGCTTTCGGGGCCACACAGGGTCCCATCTTTAGGGCGACATCGCTATGTATACACAGCCACTTGTCTACAGGCAATCAAGTTTTCCAAAATTCCAGCCAAACAGGACGAGCAATTGCATGGCAGGACATTTTATCTAAATGGTCTTATTGTTTGCAATTGTTAAATGGTCACTTATAATATTTACTACACAAGTTAAGGACAGACTGATTTTCTGTAGACAATTTGCTGTTAGGAAAATGCACACATCTGCGTGTTTAAAAAGTGTTCCTAAGACCTCATGTACATGGTGATCGAAGCTGCAGCTGGGGATTCCTGCAACAAGAACCTGAAGATTCTTACCACAGGAATCCCAGGTGTGTCCATACAGATGTGGTCGCTGTACCCATTCAAGTCAATGACAGGCTGACAGCAGCTGCATTTATCTGCATTTAATCATGCATGGAAAGATTACCTGCAGATCAGGAGAGATGTTTATCCCTGGAGTGCTCCATATTCATATAAGATTACATGCGGACAGCCACAGACAGATGCGGCCACTGTCAGCCTGTCATTAACTGGAATGGGCACAGCGGCTGCATCTGTACAGGCATACCTGGGATTCCTGCCGAAAGAATCCACAGGTTCTTCCGGCAGGAATCCCCAGCCACAGCTTCAATGGCTGTGTGCATGAGGCCTAACAGCTCTAATGTCATCCCTAAATAGGTGCTCGCATAGTCAAGCAGAATCTGGATGCAAGTCGAGCAGAAGTCAATATGTTGCTTTAGTAGCAGACCCAAAGAAAAATATCAATATTTTAATGCAAATATTTTTGGGCCATTATAATTATTCATTTCATGATAATTGAAAATAGTTTTGTTATATAGCGCTAATGTACAACGAACTGTAGATAACATTTTGTAGCAGGGATTCCCTGGGAGCTCTTGGGTAAAACCATTGCGAATGGCTGATCTAAGTACATAAGGAAATAGCTATCATTGGGGAAGAACTGTCATCAGAAGTATAATATACAATCTTTTATTCTCATATCACTAAGCTACAACAATTGTTATTTCCAATAAAGGTTATTGTCAGCAATGACAAGCATAGTGAGCTGAACACTTTTATATCATTTATGATTATGGCTCATGCGTTATCACTGAAATTTCAAGACGACAGCACCATGGTTAGTCAGCACAAGGCTGACCTGATCCGTACGCTCCTGCACTAAATATGCATCCCAATGTATCCCTATGTGTTTTATGGGCTACAGCTCTCACGTGCGCAGTCCGTTCCGTTCCTGACTGAAAAAATACCGCATGTCACATTTTGTCCGGTCAGGAAACGCACGCAGGCGTCAAAAACGCAACGCAATGCAGCTAAGCAAAAAAAACATGTTATTCTTGGTCCACTTTTTATGATGTCATCATCGTTGGACTTCCTGGTTGTGGTGGAGCATTACTGGGAGAACCAGCAGTCATGACTAACATGGTCCTGGACATTGAGCGATTCGTCGGATTGATGGAGCATGCGCCAATGCTATACGACCCCCCGCCACACACAGTTTAAAAATGTGCATCAAAAAAATAAAAAGGTGGATAAATATAGCATCAGCGCTGTATGATGAATACTCAGTGTACAGTAGTGCCCAGAAGAAAGAATGTGGTGAGTGATTACACATATCTTGTATGTTGACTAACTGTATGATGGTCATGTTATCCACATGTTATGACAGCCCCACGGTTTGAAAAAGAAAAAAGAAAAAAAGAACTGTCAGCATCCGAACCGAAAACGCGTCAAAAACGCACTGCATGAGTAGCACCGCGTCTGCAGATCCGCACCTGGTCCGGACCTGAAAATCATGTGAACAGGCCCTTAAAGTGGAAGTAAAGGGAAAACAAATGCCGACTGTCAGGCTTTTTATGGCAGAACAGACTGTTGTAAGTCTCTTCTGCCATATAAACTTTTTGCTGCCTGTGAGCAATTATTTCTGCCTGTACACCGAACCGCACATATGCAGCTCAGTGAGCAGGCTCCGCATGCCAAGATGAAGTAGCTCCCATGCGCATGCCAATCAAGCAGCCAAAGATTCAAAACCAGGAAGAAGACCAGCATGAAGATAATGGGCCGGTTAGGGAGGAGTGCAGCACTGGATCGTGTTGGCAGGTAAGTACATACTATCACATTATGGCTCAAAGCTCCAGGGTTTGTTTTTTGTAATGCTCATTACTTTCACCCTAACTTCTGACAACGCTGCTCTGAAATCTGAAACAATGTTATCATTTGCATACATAGTTACATAGTTACATAGTATTTGAGGTTGAATAAAGACATTAGTCCATCAAGTCCAACCTATTAGGATCTCATTCTAGGAGTACCTGTACCCCTGTATATTACGGTCCCTTAAGAAATCGTCCAAAAGTTTCTTGAACAATTCCACATTCTTTGCTGAAATCACTGTCTGTGGCAGTGAGTTCCAGACCCTAACTGATCTTACTGTGAAGAACCCCCTTCGCCCCTTGTGCTGGAATTTTTTTTCCACCAATTTTAGGTGGTGGCCTCTAGTTTTTGTAACGGAGTTAATTTTAAACAGTTTATCGCTAATGTTGCTACCACCATTGAACATTTTGTACATGGAGATCATATCCCCCCTTAATCTCCTCACCTCCAATGTGAACATGTTTAAATTTAGTAGCCTCGTCTCGTAGCTCTGGTCCTCCATACCCCTAATTAGTTTGGTTGCCCTCCGCTGGACTTTTTCCAACTCAAGGACATCTTTTCTTAGTACTGGTGACCAGAACTGGACCGCGTACTCCAGATGAGGTCGAACCAATGATCTATAAAGTGGCAAAATTATAGACTTGTCCCTGCAATACATCCCCTTTTTAATACTGGACATTTGCGCCTGAATTTGCTCTATGAACTACAGCCCTCCCTTCCCCATGGAGAATAGGAAAGGGGGATGTGTTCTGTAGTACTCCCACCCTTTCTTTCCTAATGTGACAACGTTGCTCCTCCATACAGTACACTGAGTGAGTATGACACCCTAGGGCAGGAAGTGTGTTACTGGAAGGACCAGCAACAGAAAAAAAAAAAAGAAGGATAAAAACACTGGTTAACTGCAGTTTAGCCCTCATTCACACGAGAAACGGCCGGCCCGTACAGATCCGTGCTGCGTGCACGGCTGTATCAGGCCACTTCCAGGAAGGACAGGTGCTGCATGTGATTTGTACACAGCAGCCTGTCCTCTATGGAAGTACGTGGCCGTACGCCCCCCTACACTCACCCGAAATGCACGTCTGGGTGCGACTGTCCGTACTCGTACGCTGACAGGAGGGATCCTGTCTGTGTACCAGCAGGGACACCCGCACGGACGTGCAGGGCGGGTAAGCATAGGACGGCGTACGGCCGCGTACTCCCATAGAGAAGAAAAGGCTGCTGTTTACAAATCACACGCAGCACCTGTCCTTCCTGGAAGTGGCCCGATACAGCCGTGCACGCAGCACGGATCTGTACGGGCCTCCCGTTTCTCGTGTGAATGAGGGCATATTCACTTTAAGTATTAGAAGAAAAAAAGCGGATCTTTATTACATGAAACATGCGTTATCACTGAAACAGCAGACAAACATTTCACCAATAACAAGCAGCATCCCGCATGCCAGGAACAACTCGTCCATCAGAATTTCTAATTAACCGCATGAAGATTTTATCTTTACATCGCTTTCCCCAAAAAGCTGGAACGTGTAGACAAACGAATGCGCTGAATCTCAGAGCTGTGACACAGAAACAAACCCCAATTCAGAGTGACGGCGTATTGTGAAGAGACACAGAACATAAACGTGATGTGCAATGGTTTGGCAGCCACGCCGCACAACATGTTGTGAAGGAAAAGCAGGATTAAAGCCACATCAATAGCTAATTAGCACTTGGGCTTCTTCTTTCCAATGGTACGGCGTGGACTCGGAGAGTGACCAGTTCATGGGAAAAGTGAAGCACAAAAGACTCCGCGGACAATTCCAATGCCAACGTCGGTGTAGTCTGGGACAGGATGGTAATGAGCTCCTCCATTCAATGCAAACAGACCGCATTTTGTGCTTCTCAAAGTGTATTGTGTAAACATTCGGTATGAAGCACGGCTATTTAAGTGACTGGCCCCCAAGCATACACAAACCTGTGTTGAGAAAGGCCAGAACAACATGCAAACGGCATAACAAGCTCCCATCAACTTGTAATATTACAAAAAAGCAAGTTTTGTAAACACTGTGGGGGAAATGTACTATAAATGGAGGAGTCGTGCATAGTAACCAATCAACTTCTATCTCCATTTTGTTCAGTAAGCTTTGAAAGCTAGAAGCTGATTGGTTGCCATGCACAGCTGCTCCAGTCTTAGTAAATTCCACTCATCGAAGGGAATTTATCAAAACTGGAGCAGACAAAATCTGGAGCAGCTGTGCATGGCAACCAACCAGCTTCTCTCTTCCATTTTCAAATCTTAACTAAAACTGAAGAGAGAAGCTGATTGGTTGCCATGCACAGCTGCTCCACATTTTGTCTGCTCCAGTTTTGATAAATTCCACCATTATGTTTCTTTTGATCAGGCGCATATCATGTCTGATGAAGAAACCTGATGTGTTAAAGGCCATTTACACATGTTTGTTTTCCAGTGTTTGCCGCGTGTCCCCATTTGTTTCGATGGGTTACTGAATGTGCAACCAAGACAGAAAAGTAGTGCAGGTAGCAAAATCTATTCTTAATGTGTGGGCAGCAGGAGAGCAGGGGACCAGAACAGTTGGCTCCCGGAACAAAAAAGCATCAAAATGTGTCCCTATGGTTCACACCAGCGCAATCTGTTCTGGACCAGACAAAAAAAATACTGCTCATCTCATGTCTCACTGACAATGCATCAATAATGCATACAAACGCACTAGACGGCAAATTAAATGCATGTAAACGCATCAAAAATGCATGCAAATGCACTGGAATGCACTCGGCTGCACCTAAAAGCCCATTTTAAGCTAGAAAAAACGGGCTGCAGCAAAAACACAGAGCGTTTGCAGATCTGCTACAGGCAATGTGTGAACATAGCCTTTAATGCTTATCTTTGTTGTTATAGTTACTTTATTGTTTTACTCTATTTTAATATTAAACTAATTCATGCAATGGAGCAACCAATCAGTCATGTGACCAGCGTGTAAGGATAATTGTAGAAATGTCACCAGCACACCAATCCTTGTTTGGTCATATGACAAAAAACTTCAATAAATGAAGCTTTTGCTATCTTAAAAGGATTGGTGTGCTGAAGACATTTCTACAATTTTGCTGACATTCGCAGCGCCATCCGCAGTCACTGCGAGCACCCCCCACTACAAGGGACATATCGGTAAGGAGTGTGACAAGGATAGTACTTACAGCATGTAAGGATATCACTTTCATTTCATAGGCATACAGGCATGAAAAGGGCCAGCCAATCAGCTGTGCTTCCGATCAGCTCAGCTAGAGAAGCTAACCTCTGTGTAATCGTGATAAGCACGGCCATGAATGGGAACGTACAGCTGTAAAATAATGATAAATACCGGCTTTCAGATTAGGACCCGAGGATTAATGAATCTGCAGAAAGTCAATGTCCGACATACAACATGGCTTCACATGAGCCCACTAATGACAGCAATCACAGAGCTATGAATTAACGGACACAAGCTTTCTTCTGCTAGAAAACAAAATAATTGAAAAAAGCAGTGTGCTTAATATCATCGCATCCAACGACCATTCAAAGAGCTGATCCGGGGGGGGGGGGGGAGTTGTACAGCATCCAGACAGCCCACACTTCAGAGCTTGACCGTACCACCTGGCAACTAACATTGCTTTTCATTACTGAAACAAAACTTTATTAACACATTATGCTTGGCTACAAAGACGCAATTGTTTACCTTTCAGGGGATGCATGGGGCCTGGATTATAATCCTATCTTATGCTATATATAATGGAGGCTGTTTATCAGTCAACAGATTTAAAGTGATATTAAAGTCAAAATATTTTAAAGCCATTTCAAATGTTGATGAAATCACTTACAATGGATGTTGCTCCTTCATGTTTAAATGATTTTGTTTCCTGCAGAATCAGCTGGTCCCCTGAGCACTGCACCCGATATCCTTTCCCTTGCAGGGTCCTATGGAGCCACCCTTGTGTGTAATATTAACCTGTGTGTAATATTAACCTGTGTGTGTATCTCCAAACACATATCCAATAAGTACCCCATCGCACTCCTTAATGGCAAACCCCGAGAGCTGGTGCTGAAATAACCGTGGGTGTTGCTGCTCTGATCAATACAGGAAAGAAGATGTAACCAGCACACTTAAGAATCATGTCCAACCCAAGTGTCTATTTATTAATGGTAATTCTTGTGACACTATGCGTCACTAAATAGACGTTTGGTTTGGACACAATTTTTCGGTGTGCTTGTTTCCTTTATTCCACAAACACACAGACACTACAAGGAAATCCACTCCCCTGCTCCCTCCTTCCTCCCTTCTACAAGCTAGGAGATGAACAGTTGCTGTCTCGTGTTCTTGTACTGGACAGGAAGTTCAGGGAAGCCGAGCTGAGAGAGTTGGAGCTGTTCGGAAACATGATGACTAATTGTTTGGTCAAATATTTAATGAAATACTTTGCTGGGCGATGTATATTGGTTTGATCTGGATTCATTATTGAAAGAAAAGTTTGAGAGTTTAATACGACTTTAACTTTGCACGGGTACATTTGAAACGGATTAATTTTAAATTGAACACAATGATTCACTTTTCAGCAAGGAGTAAATATTAAGCTTACCACACACTTTACAATCTGATTGTACAATCTCCTTTAGGTCTACTAACAAGTGTGTAGTACCAGAGCCCACCTGATTGTAATATCTTTGAAAGAAATGTTTAGTAATGACAATCTACAAACACATACTTCTAGATAATTGCAGGATTTTTGTTCTTTGCATATCTTATTTCTATTTTCCTCCCCATTCGTCTCACAGTGGCCATGTTTACTAAGGGCAGATTAACCCATCTCCCTTTACTTCCTGGAACTCTGGCACATGTGACTAGGACATGTGACCATGAACATTATCTCAGGGGAGGAAAATGCCTTTCCCTTAGACCTCATGAGATTACAGATGAGATTTCCCAGCAATGCTCTGCTGATGTCACCTTCCAAGGATGCAATGCTTGGGCACAGATTACATCACTAATGCCCAAGAGGACCAGGAAGTGGAAAAACAGTAATTGTAATAACATTAAAAAAAAATTATTTTTGCAAGATGATTTCATATAAGCATGCAGAGCTGCACACTGATGTAATTTTTGTAAAAGTGTGTAAAAGGTCCTAAAAGGAGAATTATGAGGAAAGTGAAATCCACTCATCCCCATAATTAGAGCCGACGTGCGACACTGCAGCTGTCATACGCCGGCTCTCAAGAATGAGAGCTGAGTGAATATATACCACTGATTGCAAAGTTCCCAATCTACTACCTGCAGAGAGCAGTGACTGTCAGTCACCATTCCCCCTCCCCTCTCCAGTTCTTCGTTGACTGGTGAGGCAGGCACAACTGGCGGGGTGGATTCCGACAATATTTTCTGGATCCTTCCCTGCCGCAGTACAGCTCTGCGCCGTAAGCATGTAGCAGGCAATAGTCCGCCATATGCAGACGTTTGGGTCACAGAGAACTATGGCCAAAATAAAGAGAACTATGGCCAAAAAAGGTTAAACCATAGGTTCTCTTTTAAGCATCTTCATGAAAATGACAGATTTACACAATGGCTAGAAACCATGACCAAGTCAATATTCATGACCACTCCAGAGCTATTAACGGCTACATGATCAATAGTAAGTTACAATGCAATAATAAGATGACAAAGTGACTGCTAACAAGCCAAGGATTTCAATGCAAAAACCTAACACACTTCAGCAATATGCAGCCCCATTAAGCAGACCTTTACCCTAGGATTAAAGTAACATTAAAGTCACATTCCCCCCATGCTGCTTTAAGGACTTACATTCAATGATGCCTCTTGATCCGATCATCTTCTTCTTGTTGCCAGTAGTTTTCAGGAGTCCCTCCAGCGCTGGTGCCGGTCTTTGGTCCAGCTCTGACTCATGTCTCTGCCTGTCCCACAGAGTCTGTGCGGGTGCACGCTGCTTGCATTGACTTACTCCGTGTCTCTCCTCTTCTCCCAGCCGAAGATATCTACTGCGCATGCGCCCACCCTATGATCCTTCACCGCCACCCGAGAATCTTCAGACCTTTGGACAGGAGCGAGCGGCGGAGACACAGGTAAGTTTTAACCTATCTGCTGCTTGCTAGCAGTAGATATATGCATTAAAAAAAACCCGAAGGTTTAATTCTACTTTAAACGTTGCGGCATTACAACCCACAAACGCTACACATTGTTTTATTTTACCTTCTTTTTCGGAGCCCCGCCCCCCTCTGCCATTGTCATCTAGGCGAGGATGATGTTTCATTCTTCTTCCTCCTGCACCCTCCTGTTATACGGATGTCACATATCCCAGAAGGCTGCAGGAGAATCCTTTCCATTGTTGTAAAGAGAGCCGGAGCAGATAGAGATCTGGCATTGCGTCTATTTACATACAGGTCTGTAAATGGAGGACAGTTATGCGACATCACATCCCAGACGGAATTACTATACTCCATTCACAGAACAGTATATAAACTGGCGGAGGGGGGATTTTTTTGGGAGATTATATTTTCTACCCCCAATAAAGAGTAAACAGAACTAAATAGATAAACCTCAAAGTACAGTGTGCACAAAAGACATTTCCTCTTAATATTTAGCACATTTATAGATTGACAGTGTCCAATACAACATCTGGACATACCTCAGTGATGGGTATGAGCCTCATTAAACCCATAATGTGAATATAATGCTCCCTACGATGCTCAGTGTGTAATGGCATCATCCATACAATCATGGCCAACAACCACCGACAGGCAGGAAACCGGGAACATCACATAACATTCATCAGCCATGTGTCACCTTCTGTGGAATGCTACAGACCAGGGATAGGCAACCTTGGCACTTCAACTCTTCTGGAACTACAAGTCCCATGATGCATTGCAAGACCATGGCAGCCACAGGCATGATGTGATTTGTAGATTCACCACTGCTGGAGTGCTGTGATTGCCTACCCCTGCCTTAGACATTCAAGTCTGTGACACGCTGCATGCGAAGCCGTGCAGGGCGAAGCCAAGCCGTCAGGCACGGATGTTCGCATGCAGTGTGTGAGCTGAGCGCGGCCAGATGGAGGACTGCATCTTTAGCCAATCGGCTCGCGCGTAACAATCGAATTGACTTTGCATCCTGATGTGCGAGCCGATTGGCTGAAGATTAAGTTTATTTATCTCGGCACGCTCTCGCAAGCTGACAAGACACACTGCACGCAAAGGCTACGCGCCACCGCTCCATCCTGCTTCGCGCGCAGTGCGTCACCGCCTTGATACCCAAGTATATGGCAAGAACCACGCTATGAATGCACTCAGGTGAAGGGGTGCCTGCAATGACCAGGAACAAGACAACAGCCAATGGATCTTGTGCAACAAAAACCCATATATTTAAATAATGTGTATAAAATATATAATATCCCCGAAATTCATCACCCATTGCCTAACCTGGACCCCTCTCCCTAAAACGTGTCCTCACACACTGTGGACACTGCTTACACAGTACTGTGCACTTTGCCGTCTTATTTTGTTCTCATAGGAAACCAGAGAAATACCATGAAATTCCTCTGCCATGTGCAGTCCTTCATGATGTACTATAGCCCTTCATACCCCGATATAGAGGAAGAAGCCCAGTACAAATGCTGGACCCCTCTGTGCTCAGGGCTGTACAGGAAGGAAAGGAGAAACAATATATTCCTCAGCCATGGGCAGCATTTCATGGAGATCTATAGGTAATAGTAACCCAGTATAGAGAAGGAACTCCCAGTATGAATGGTGGACATTCCTATGATCAGGACTGTACAAGGGGCCCCTGCACTGACAGGAAGGAACGTAGAGACATGACATTCCTCAGCCATGGGCAGCATTTCATGGAGGTCTATAGGTAATAGTCACCCAGTATAGAGAAGGAACTCCCAGTATGAATGGTGGACATTCCTATGATCAGGACTGTACAAGAGGCCCCTGCACTGACAGGAAGGAACGTAGAGACATGACATTCCTCAGCCATGGGCATTTCATGGAGGTCTATAAGTAATAGTCACCAGTATAGAGAAGGCACTCCCAGTATGAAAGGTGGACATTCCTATGATCAGGACTGTACAAGGGGCCCCTGCACTGACAGGAAGGAACGTAGAGACATGACATACCTCAGCCATGGGCAGCATTTCATGGAGGTCTATAGGTAATAGTCACCCAGTATAGAGAAGGAACCCCCAGTAAGGATGGTGGACATTCCTATGATCAGGACTGTACAAGGGGCCCCTGCACTGACAGGAAGGAAAGTAGAGACATGACATACCTCAGCCATGGGCAGCATTTCATGGAGGTCTATAGGTAATAGTCACCCAGTATAGAGAAGGAACCCCCAGTATGGATGGTGGACATTCCTATGATCAGGACTGTACAATGGGCCCCTGCACTGACAGGAAGGAAAGTAGAGACATGACATTCCTTCGACGTGTGCGCCTGCACCCATTACTACCCCGGTATTCTTTATAACAGGTATTTATATACTCTTCATTCACATCAGTAATCAAATCTTCAAAGAGAGTTGCTCCTGGCTGGTTCCAAAGACAACCCATAGATCTCTGTATACATCCAAAAGGTCTCCTTTACATGCAGCAATAAAACACAAACGCAGGACAGTGCAAGTAAAACTATTTTAGTAAACAATAAAATTGCATGTACAATGAGGTGACTTGATCCGGGCAGATCACCAAGAGGGGCGCCATCAGTCACTGAGCTCCAGGAGCTTACAATCCAAGTACCCTGTCCCACATACCAGGGCCAATTAAACCATAACTCAACCCAAGAACAAATGGGTAATATACTGCAGCTTATCAGCAAAGGCAACGTTCATTTCCTTTTTTTTTTTCCTGATGATCCTGCCAGTCACACACACTTCCTGTGCTAAGGTGACAACACTCTGATTGGGGCTACAGAATACCTACTCCTCTGCTCATTCCCATAATAAACGGGGGGGGGGGGCTGCTCTGTCGCCCACAGAGGGCTGATAACCCTGTTTGTAATGCAACACAAAAGGTCAAAGACAGGGTCAAAGGTCAAGACAGAAGGCCCATGGATTTCTGTCAGGTATTTACCTTCACTCAAACAGATATAACAGGACACTTTCAATTGAATCTAACAAACCAAAATAGAGCAAATATAAGACGTTAATTGATGGGGGTTTTCATATACCTGAACCTACCAGCATGTGGGAGGAAACCAGACTACCCCCATGCAAGCACAAGGAGGACATGAAAACTCCATGCAGATGTTATCCTTTTGCTCAGACCCGTACAGGGGACACCTGCACTGACACAATATGGAAGAAGCCGATAACGATGAGCCCAAACCTATGTGTCTGTGACCCCCACCATGACCGCAGACCACCATCCCCTCCCCCAGCTGTGGAGGGATCCGGGTAACCAGTGACTATGCAGCTGTTTGGGGCTGATGACAGGCTGTGTCTAGCAGCTGGAGGCCTCAGGCCGGCCTGTCAGTGAGGAAAGGCCGCGCACACACACACATTCTTTACACACATACACCAGGCAGCGGCGGCTACTCACAGGATGCCGGAGCAGGACGTGCACACGAACGAGCCCGTGGTCATATTGGCGTAGGTCGGGCCGCGCTGGTCACAGTCGAAGCACTTGCGGTTGTGAGGAAGGCTAGTCATCTCCCTCAGAAGCTTCAGGTGCTTCTCCTCCTGCTTCCTCTTGGCGCTGGCCGCCATGGTGGAGCACCGGGTAGCGGCTTCACACCGGGAGACACCGGGCGGCACCTAGCAGGCACAGCCAAGGGCCAGTGACGTGCGCAGGGGGCGGAGAGTAAGGTGTGACTCTGCGCTGGGCCGGGCGTCGTGACGTCAGGGGCGAGTTCGGGAGATGGGAGAATCGCACAGAGCGTTGCGGAGCGGAGGAAGGGGGGCGGGGGAGACAGCAATGGGTGGGTGTACGTGTGAACTTTCCTGAGCATTCACAGGGCAAAGGGAAGGCGGAAACAAAGTCCACGCGACAAACGTCACGGGGAGGGAGGCGGAAGTTGCCCAAGCTACTTCCGGATTCCTTCACTGGTTGCCTAGCAACCATGCGAGAAGCGAGCTGTGCTTTATTAGCGTAAGAAATGTCAGCCTCTCCCTCCTCAGCCTGGAGTCTCACATCAGGCTCTGCTCTGCATATGGGAGTAATGTGGAAGCAATTGGAAGGGTAATACGTGTGCTGGGAAACACGTGGAGTCTGCCACTGCAGACATCTGCTTCTGAAAATGCTGATTGCCTGGCTGGGAAGAAATATGCAAATAGCGAGTTTTGACTGCATGTGCCAGGGAGGAAAAAGCGTGACAGCCAGAGGGCTAGCATTTTAGCAGTAGCTCAAAAAGGATCCACATGTCAGCCAGGTAGATAGATTTTTAAGAAGTAGCTCAAAGAGGATCAGCATGACACGTGGTAGCTAGCCTTTTCAGAAATAGCTAACAGAGAATCAGCATGACAGCCCAGCAACTAGCATTTTCAGCTGTAGCTCACAGAGATTAGCACGACAGCCTAGCAACTAGCGTTTTTCAGAAGTAGCTCACTGGATCAACATGAGTTGGTGCAGTAAATGAGGAAGATGGAGATTGCGTTTGAACACACACAGCACAAAATTGCTTTGGTCCTTAAAAGAGAACTATGGGGTCAGTGTTTTTCCCCATAGTTCTCCTAAGGATCACGGGAGGACATATTCTAGCGTTCTCCCGTGACCCAAAGCTCAGATATCGCGAGCTACAGACTTGCGGTATATTGAGACCGCCGCAGCCGGGACAGATCCCGACATTACTGTCGTGAGCCACCCAGCTGCATGAGTGACAGCTTGCTCTGCCTATCTAGAGGCAGAGCCAGCTGTACCCGCCCCCTCCCCTGTCTGTTCCTCCAGTCAGCGCTGGAGGATAGGAGCGGGGGAATCCCTGCAGGGAGCCCTGACTGACAGTCACCGCTCTCTGCAGGGAGATGATCAAGAAGTGAGGGAGCGACGGTATGCGTTCGCTCACTTCCCCAACCTATTGAGCTGACGTGTGACAGTTTCATTGTCACACGTCGGCTCGAACTATGAGGTTGTGTGATTTTCACTCGCCTCATAGTTCTCCTTTAACTGAAAGACCAGCATCTGAAGCTTGGTCCTTAAGGGGTTAAAGCAGACCTTAACCCAGGTGGTCAAAGTGGCAGCAAATTACATCATTTGATTGTGATATTGTTATTGGGGTGATTGAAGCTGCTGCATTGTTATCCACTATATTACCAAAAGTATTGGGACGTCTGCTTTTACATGCACATTAACCTCAGTGGCATCTCAGTCTTAGTCTGTAGGGTTCAATATTGAGTTGGCGCACCCTTTGCCGCTATAAAAGCTTCAACTCTTCTGGGAAGGCGTCCACAAGGTTTAGGAGTGTGTCTATGGGAATGTTGGACCATTTGTGAGGTCAGGTACTGATGTTGGACGAGAAGGCCGGGCTCGCAGTCTCCGCTCTAATTCATCCCAAAGGTGTTCTATCGGGTTGAGGTCAGGACTCTGTGCAGGCCATTCAAGTTCCACCACCCCAAACTCGCTCATCCATGTCTTTATGGACCTTGCTTTGTGCACTGGTGCACAGTCATATTGGAACAGGAAGGGTCCGTCCCCAATCTGTTCCCACAAAGTTGGGAGCATGAAATTGTCCAAAATGTCTTGGTATGCTGATGCCTTAAGAGTTCCCTTCACTGGAACTAAGGGGCCAAGCCCAACCCCTGAAAAACAACCCCACACCATAATCCCCC
>NW_017307467.1:3959-11090 GCF_000935625.1 Nanorana parkeri | reverse complement strand
CTTGTGTGTTAAACAACTTGTCTCACCTCCTTGCGTCCTCCTGACAGGCCTGCACCCAATTTGATATCTTCTGCCCCATGTGCTCCAAGATGGAGACTCTCATAGTTTAGAGTTAGGACCGCACTATAAGAGGTGCCTTGGCGCGGCAGTGCGGCTTACACATCCTTTGCAGAAGACGTGTATCCAAACCTCTGTCATTATCCTTAGTGGTGAGACAAGTTGTTTTACATGCTGGTTTGTGAGTGTGCCATGATGCCTTTCTACTGTTCAAAGCCCATTTCGTGTGCACCTTACTGTATAACTGGTAACAAATTGTTGAGTGCGTTTGTCGTTTGTTTTGCTTAACCGCCAAACCCAGACACGTCCAGCGGATTGCCAGACAGAGAAGTGTGATTCATCACTCCAGAGAACACGTCTCCACTTCTCTAGAGTCCAGTGGCGGCGTGCTTTACACCACGGCATCCGACGCTTTGCATTGCACTTGGTGATGTAAGGCTTGGATGCAGCTGGTTGGCCATGGAAACCCATTCCATAAAGCTCTCTACGCACTGTTGTTGTGCCATTCTGAAGGCCACACGTAGTTTGGAGGTCTATAGCTATTGGCTCTGCAGACAGTTGGCGACTTCTGTGCGCTTCAGCATGCGCTGACCCCGCTCAGTCATTTTACGTGGCCTACCACTTTGTCGCTGAGTTGCTGTTGTTCCCAGTTGCTTCCACTTTGTTATAATACCACTAACAGGTGACCGCAGAATATTTACTAGCAAGGAAATTTCACGGAACACCTGAAATGATTTGGAGTGGTGTCCCAATACTTTTGGTAATATAGTGTACATTAGACATGTGCGATTCGTTTCGCTCCGAATCGAAATTCGGATGAATCTTTGGAAATTCGGATGCTTCCGAATTACAGCTAAAACGAATCCGAATTCCCGAAATTCGTTAGCGGTAGTCCGGTCGAAATTGGGAGGGTGTCCCCGTGCCGATGGGGACAAGGGCCTCTTCCTCACAACCCTGACCCGGTGGTTGTGGTGGTCTGCGGGCAAGGGGGCTTATTTGCATCGGGGTACCCCTTTAAATAAGCCACATGCCGCCCTCCCCCTTGTGAATGAGTAAGGGGTACTTGTACCCCTACACATTCACTAAACGGTTAAATCAAAACCTCTGTTGATTGACAGCTGACAGTGGGCGGGTGCAATAGCCAGCTTGTTATTGGCTACTGCAATTTAAAAGATCCAATAGCAGGCTGGCTATTGCGGTCAGCTGCTGGAATGAAGACGATCGCAGATGCCGCGGAGAGGTGAGTAGACTGCGGGGGGCTCACTTATCTTTTCATTATAGGAATACATCACTTATAGTTCGTTAATAAGACATTTTTTCATTGTGATCACAGAGGAATTTATATTTTTTTATTAACACTTTGTTCACACAACCTATATTTTCTATCACTCACGATTTACTTTAGCACTTTATTGTATGTTAGATTTGATTTAATGCTGTTCACTTGTATATGAAACACTGAAGTAATATTCATGATCGTTGAACATATATGGGAGTCACGTATGATTTGATAATTTGACACTGGTTTTTGTGTACATATACACATGTATTCACTTTAGATTTATTAGTGCTGTGTATTTATTTTATATTCATTCACTAGACCCTAGAGGTCTATATCACAGCAGCTTTTGCTTAAACACTTCACTTATTTGATTGATATTGTTGTAGATTGGTTTGGAATACTAGCGCTGCCCATTTAGTTAAAACTATTACTTTTACAATGGTTTTTTTAACCACTTTGATTTTTTTAACCACTTTGAAACATTTAAAGCCGTGGTTCTCAACTGGTGGGTCGCGACTCCATGTTAAGTGGGTTGCTGCATGCCTTCCACTGCACTAGATGAGAGGCTCCTCAGCCTCCCCCATAGCTCAGCACTGTCAGTTCTCGTGCCAAGCAGCCATTCAAAATATGCTGCCTGGCGCTGAGTGTTAGACATGTGCACTGTCAAAACATTTATTTCGTTTCGTTTTAATTCCAATTTTGTGTTATTTCGTTTTTCGGGATTCGGGTGTGAAAGTCAATTCGGATTCGGACGAAATTCGTTAGCGGTAGGTAGTTCGACCATTCGTTTCGTTTCTTATTCGTTTCGTTCATTCGTTACAGCAAAGTGACATTTGAAGGGGAAAAAAATTTTTCTCCTTCTCTTATGCCACTTTGCTGCAACGAACGAACGCACGAAACGACCGGTCGAACGAACTACCACTAACGAATTTCGGAAACGGAAATTCGGATTCATTTGCATTCGTTATATCTTTTTGCACAAAGATCACATATTTATCTTTTCATTATAGGAATACATCACTTATAGTTCGTTAATAAGACATTTTTTCATTGTGATCACAGAGGAATTTATATTTTTTTATTAACACTTTGTTCACACAACCTATATTTTCTATCACTCACGATTTACTTTAGCACTTTATTGTATGTTAGATTTGATTTAATGCTGTTCACTTGTATATGAAACACTGAAGTAATATTCATGATCGTTGAACATATATGGGAGTCACGTATGATTTGATAATTTGACACTGGTTTTTGTGTACATATACACATGTATTCACTTTAGATTTATTAGTGCTGTGTATTTATTTTATATTCATTCACTAGACCCTAGAGGTCTATATCACAGCAGCTTTTGCTTAAACACTTCACTTATTTGATTGATATTGTTGTAGATTGGTTTGGAATACTAGCGCTGCCCATTTAGTTAAAACTATTACTTTTACAATGGTTTTTTTAACCACTTTGATTTTTTTAACCACTTTGAAACATTTAAAGCCGTGGTTCTCAACTGGTGGGTCGCGACTCCATGTTAAGTGGGTTGCTGCATGCCTTCCACTGCACTAGATGAGAGGCTCCTCAGCCTCCCCCATAGCTCAGCACTGTCAGTTCTCGTGCCAAGCAGCCATTCAAAATATGCTGCCTGGCGCTGAGTGTTAGACATGTGCACTGTCAAAACATTTATTTCGTTTCGTTTTAATTCCAATTTTGTGTTATTTCGTTTTTCGGGATTCGGGTGTGAAAGTCAATTCGGATTCGGACGAAATTCGTTAGCGGTAGGTAGTTCGACCATTCGTTTCGTTTCTTATTCGTTTCGTTCATTCGTTACAGCAAAGTGACATTTGAAGGGGAAAAAAATTTTTCTCCTTCTCTTATGCCACTTTGCTGCAACGAACGAACGCACGAAACGACCGGTCGAACGAACTACCACTAACGAATTTCGGAAACGGAAATTCGGATTCATTTGCATTCGTTATATCTGTAATTCGGAATTCGGATACATCCGAATTTCCGAAAATTCTTCCGAAGTTCGTTTCGGAACGAAACGAATTGCACATGTCTACTGAGTGTCAGCTTGAGATAAGGTGGGCTGGGGGTATGGCTGGCGAGGGAGCTCTATCCATACGTGTATTGCTTGCGTCTCCCCCTCGTGACCGCAGTGACATCACATTCGGCACCTCTACAGTGTGCACAAGGGAGCTGTGCAAGCAATGAACATATTGATGAAGCTCTGTCACAGCACAGCAGCCCACACTGAACCCCTAAAACATTTTTTAAGTGTGTATGTGTGTGTGAGAATATCTGTGAGTGTGTGAGATTGTGTCTGTTGTTGTGTGTGTCTGTCGGTGTTTTAATCACAAACTACCACGCAATCGCACCTACTGCTGGTTCTGGTGTGGGAGGTGGGTTGCGTTGCCATTCATTTGAATGGCACCCCAAACACACCTCCTGCCCACAGTTTGATCGCTTGCACCTGAACATGCAGTACCGCAATACCATGTGCTCCAGTGCGGTGCGACTCGGGTCGCGACTTAATGACCAAGGACAAATGTGGGTCCTGAGGTTATACAGGTTGAGGACCACTGCTTTAAATGGTATCTATGGTCAAAGACTAAAAATACATGTGTATTTCTATAATGAATTTTCATAAGTTCTATCCCACTCCCAATAATCATATCCATCTAGAAGTTTGTAAACGTACTTATTGAAGATGCCCATAGGATGTACTTCCTCAATGCACTGACAATTTCACTCAGCCCTTTAAATATGCCCTTCCTGTGTGTCACATCTCTCACAGAGCCTTCCTTCTGAACTACAACTCAACCTCTGAACAATGTAACCTTATTGTTGCTTGCTGGAAGCAATGGTTGATGGGATATTTAGTCTTGAGAAATGGAGATTGCGTCACATCAAGCAGCAGTGAAAGAGGCACAAAGCACACTGGGAATCTAGGAAGTTGTTTAAAGTGATGAGAGAGAGGGAGGGGAGAGGAGAGAGAGAGAGGGAGGGAGATAATGTAGCATTCAAATGAAATGATACATTGAAAAGCAATCAAACTAAACATATGTATACCACTGTTGTCAAAGGAAGCCTATAAGCAGGCAGCCCTTTCTTGTGGGTCTATAGACCTCTGTAGTATGGCCTTTACCACCATAAAAAAACCATTCATGAGAGTGGGTGCAATGCAGCAATCTAAAGGGGTTATATTGATCAGTGGGTGTCACCTGCTTCAAATTCTGCCAAACAGCATGAAAGCAGCTCATGCTTGGCTCAAAGATTCACAGCTGCGTGATTTATTTTTCTGGCAAAGCAACTCCAATGTGTTTTTAAGCCAGGAGAAGGGTCAGCGCAGCATCTCAGAATTGCTGGTATGCTGACAATCTTTATCTCTTTATTAGTAAATCAGCATGAGCACAGGAATCTCCGACTTGTTTCACATGGAATTTGCCATTTTTTTCAAAGACTCTTCAGCTATGTTACTCTAGCAGCCCCAAAACAGCCGTTATAGAGGCTGTTTTCTTTTGGTTCAAGTTGCAATGTGAAGAGTTTCAAGATAAATGTGAAAACGTCCTTAGACAATTGCAGATTATGTATTTATTATGGCTACAACTTTAAAAAAAAAAAAAAACTTTATATTTCTTTCTTTTCATGTTCAATATGAAATATTGCATTTTATTATGTAGCATTCTCCTTTTAGCCAGTAGGTGGCGCTTTAGGCTCCCTTTGATACTTGCAGGCTCTCAGTTTGCTTTTGTGATGTAAAGCTTGCCTCTTGACAGTCATTGAAATGATATTTCAGTGCTAACACTTTGATCCACCACACTGATCAAGTTGTGGAATGTATCTATGTCTCAACAGGAGAACAACTATACTCATGTCGTCGGCACTGCTGAGGATCACCAGGTGTCACACTTCCAACTCTCAACTGCAATTGCATCACACCGAGATGGATGCTGTCCCGAATCAGGATGGAAGAATCATCAGAAGAATGCAATAGACAGACAGAGCCTGCTCTTCCTGAATTATCTTTTATTAAAACAGTGAATCAAAAATAAGAGATCAAATATACTCACAAAACCTGTCTGAATGATCAGAGTATACGATGATAAAAGTGAATACAAATTATAATCCATCATTTGCTGCCTGCCCTGACCTCTGCCCCACCCCGGATTAAGCTTTGTCTGCTGCCTGCTCTGACCTCAGATTGTCTATGGATTATGCTTCACCTGCTGCTCACCCCAACCTTGGACCGTCTCTGTATTAATCTATCATCTACTGCTTGCCCTGACATCTGCTTGGCCCTGGATTAAGCTTTGCTGCCTGCTGTGACCTCAGATTGTCCATGGATAACGCTTCACCTGCTGCCTGCCCCAACTGTGGACTGTTTCTGTATTATTTTATCATCTGCTGCTTGCCCTGACATCTGCCTAGACCTGGCTTAAGCTTCATTTGCTTCCTGCTCTGACCTCAGATTGTCTATGGGTTATACTTCACCTGCTGCTCGCCGCAACCTTGGACTGTCTTTGGATTAATCTATCATTTGCTGCCTGCCCTGACATCAGGATTAAGCTTTGTCTGCTGCCTGCCCTGACATCAGGATTAAGCTTTGTCTGCTGCCTGCCCTGACATCAGGATTAAGCTTTGTCTGCTGCCTGCTCTGACCTCAGATTGTCTATGGATTATGCTTCACCTGCTACTTGCCCAACCTTGCACTGTCTCTGGATTATGCTTATTGTCATGTTTAGTGTTGCATCATGTTTTAAGCCCTGGGTGCAACCAACTGCCCTAGGCCTGCTCCCCTTAAGGGAACATGGGCTTCTATAGGTGAAATTACACTCACCAGCTCTAGTTTCTGACCTCTGGTATTGGGGCGAGCATTACACTGGACCTCTGTTTGTTTATTATTGTTTCCCATGTGTAGCAGGCTTTTTTACTCTTCATAGACATTTTAGTTGGTAAGCAGATCCCAGTAAAGAAGCTGCAGAACTTCTACCTATCATTATGCATAGTTGTTCAAATCAAGTTGTTCAAATATATAACACAATCAAATGTTCATAGTTCAGTTCATACTTCACCAGATGCTCTAAATACAGTTTCTTTCACTAAGAAATGATGCATTTGCAAGTAGAATTGTGGCCTTCCTGGAAGATAACAGAGTTACTGGCATATGTTATTCCAGCTAAAGAATACAGACGGATGTAACAGACAGTGCAAAACAACACATCCTCTGTGTCCTAACATGTACTTCCTGTAGGACATCTCACTACATCAAACAACTAATAATTCATTTCTGAAGAACTATACAAAAATAATGTGACAGAGTTAATGATAAGTTTTAGATCCATGGAAAGAATTAAAAGGTGCTCACAAGTTCTACAGAAAGCAGAATTTTGGATGTTTCTGTAACTTGTTTTACAGTCTATTGCTATGAGGTGTAAACAAAACAGTTCACAGAGCCATTCATCCTGTCAATCTCTGTGAATGCACCTTCTGTGCGAATGGAGGTGGGAAAAAATCTTTCTTATGCTCCTCAGCTCCATCTTGTGGCCATATTAAGATATATTCCTAATATTTTTGTGCAGATTGGATGTTTAACCAAAAGCTGCAAGGCAATATATATGTATACACACAGGGCCATCCCTATAATGAGCAGCCTGAGGCAGACACCTCAGATAGCACAGGGCGCCATGGCAACAAAGGCGCCCAGTAGCCGACACAGCTCGTCCTCGGGACAGCTTCTCTCCCTCCTCCCAGGGGGGGGGGGGGGGGGCGCGGGGGGGGCGGGCGAC
>NW_017307467.1:0-2628 GCF_000935625.1 Nanorana parkeri | reverse complement strand
CAGGGCTGCCTGCTGTCAGGATGGCGGAGCGGTGAGGGGGAGAGAAGCCGTGCCCGCAGCTGTCAGGATGGCCGAGCGGGGAGGAGATCGGATCAGCTGTCATCCTGTCAGTTTCAGGATGACAGCGGCTCTGTGCGTGGCAGAGCAGAGGATCGGTAAATATCATTGATACTTACCGATCCTCCGTGTGAGAAGGACAAACACTGGAGCGATCGTCTGATCACTCCAGTGTTTGTAAATAACTGAACAGAAGCAGAGACAGTGGCACTCCAGATTTGCCCAAAAAGTCTATTTATTGACGTGCATCATAGTAGCAAACAACGAACGTTTCGGGGTCGCAAACAGGGGCGTATTTGCCACGAGGCAAACAAGGCGATTGCTTTGTCTGATGAAGGGGATCCTTTGCGACCCCGAAACGTTCGTTGTTTGCTACTATGATGCACGTCAATAAATATAAATTTTTTTGCAAATCTGGAGTGCCGCTGTCTCTGCTTCTGTTCATGATTGTTAGGGCTGCCACCCGTTGACTACAGCAGCACCCATTTTCTGAAAGGGATTTTCGCGGTCAGGAGTGCGATGGGACCATGGATTTTCTTGGTATATGTGTGTCCAGTTATTTACAAATGAACAGATTTACATTACATCCTGTTCATTCAAGATTTCCTCAATGGGGAGAAGCACTCAGTACAGAGGCTCCTCCCCATTCAGAACCTGGTTTACTATCAGTGTCTGAATGAATGGGGAGGAGTCGCTGTACTGAGTGCTTCCCATCCATTGAGTGCTGAGGCTGCTGAAAAAGAAATTGAGGATTTGGTGTCCCCAATTCTTTTCTATTTTACAAGGGAAATGTCAGGGGTCTGTTTGGACCCCTAATATTTCCCCGAAGCCCCCCCAACAGTAAAACAAATAAATAAATAATAAAAAAATTAAAATAAAAAATTATTTTCAAAAATAATAAAAAATGTAAAAAATTATTTTAAATTAATGAAAAATACAAAAAACTATAAACGTTTCATTCGTTTCTGAAACTGTCAGGGGGTATAAAAATCCTGTATTATACTAAATAATGTGGGGATGTTATGGATTATGGACCCTCCAGTCACACTGCTCAGCACTTTACAAATATAAGGAAGACATCATAGTTACAATATAAATCAAGAGAGGATGGTTAGGAGGGTCAAGCCCATGAGAGCTTGGAATCTAAAAGGTATTGGATGTAGCTAAGATCCCCTTCTAATGAAAACTGAAATGTTAAAAATATTGGAAATATTACCCGACTTCTTTAGCCGGGGGATGACAGCTGAGAAGCCGGAAGTGATGCAATCAGTGTCGCTTCCGTCTTTATTCAGCGGGGAGGAGATCAGTGAATGGATGTTGGCTGGTCTCTCTCCTTGCTTCCCATCGACACCCAAGAAGCTAGCAGAGCCCGGGAAGCAAGGTAGGGGGGTTCAGTTTACTGGCCCCTGGAAGTGATCTTGCAGCTGTTCAGCCACCAGAATCACTTCCGGTGTAAAGCCGACATTCAGCTTTACACAAGTAAATGGAGTCCTGGCAGTTATAGTAGCTGCCAGTCTGTTTACCGGAGCCCCCTGCCAGCAACACATGTCATACATTGCATGCATCTCCACCTTACTGCCTAACTCACACTTACGGTACCTCTCCCACACTGCAGCTTTCCACTAAGGCTAGGTTCACACGTGCGCATCTGCATTTTGCGTTTGGTGCTGTTTTGATGCACTTTTCATGCTTCATGTATTTTTTGTTTTGGCCTTTGACAAGCAGCATCTCCTGTGACATCTTTAGGCATTGCCTTTCATCAAACTGCCTACTTCCTCTGTCTGTTGTTTGTCTAAATAGTTGTGCTGCAATTTTGTGTCACACTATTAGCATGAGCTTACTTAATGTGGTTTCGCATGAAAAGGCAATCTCCAAACACTTCTGAATTGGCAATTTCTTCTCATGTCTTATGATGCTTGCTGCCATCTTTGTATTGGTAGAGCGTGGGGTGATACAGCAATTGCCTCCCTCTAACCAGGTAGATGAAGGCTTTGGCATCTAGCAAGACATTCTGTCTCTCAATCTCTACTGCTACATGTGTAGATTAGACGTTGCAGGGGAGCAGCCCTGTTGTTATGGCAAAAAGTGCATCAAAAACACACCTACATGTGTTTTTATCAGGGAGCAGCGAGGTCAGGAACAAGCCGGTCAAGTCCAATGTGGGTACATCTGCCGACCTGGGATCACGTCCAAAGCGGGTTGTCGTCCAAGCCAGGGTCAAGTCCAAAGCGGGTAGTCGTCCAAGCCGGAATCGAGTCCAATGCGGGTACGTCTGCCGATGCGGGGTATCGAGAGCCAGAGGAAACATCAGCCGGACCGGATCATACACAGGAACACACAAAGGCACTCAGATCGCCAGAGATGCACCTTGGAGCACAAACGCAAGGGCAATGAACCTGAATCCTGAGCAAACTGATATAGTCAGGTGTTGCCACATCATCACTGTGCGACGCCCAGGCAGCAGGCAAGCAAATGCAATCAGAGGATATAAAAGAGACTGCAATCTGCACATGTCCAAAATGGCTGCCAACATGAGGACAAGGTAAGACCTTGACACCAGGGGACGCCGGC
>NW_017307466.1:522750-538898 GCF_000935625.1 Nanorana parkeri | reverse complement strand
AAAAATTTTGATATGGGGGGGCTAACCCGGCTGAGGTCTGAGAAAGGTTTCTGATACTGTCCGCATTGGAGTTTAGTGTTTCATAATACGGAATATTTTTTTTTCAGGTGACGTTATGTAGCAAGGAATTGGAAAGAAAGATAACATGAGTGCCCTGGAGTTTACTATTCCAACTGGAGCATATCTAATACAGTCCATGTGGTCTCCCTACCACATTACTGCAGACATTTACATAATGTAGCCAACAGCTATTAACTCCTTTACTGCTCCAACATGCACCAAGCATCAACCACTGTTGACTACCTTTATTTACTATTTTACTTTCAATGTGCACGTATTTTGCGTTCATTTTCTAATATATACTATAATTTTTCATATTGCTTTCACATTTCTTAATGCTTGCATATTTTGCTATTTAATTAAATGTAGAGATTAGTGGATTAGACACTTCAAGTATGCTAACTCTCTACTTAACCACTGGTGAGATATCAGTCATGTTCATGTTTAGTATTATATGTATATATACTGTATAAGGCCCCTATGTTGCCGTAACGAAAATTCGTGTTCACACCCGTTCGGACGCATTAAACTGAAAAACACATCTGATTGGCCAGAAAAGTCACATGTCCGATTCAGTTTTGTTTTTGAACGAAATTCGGACGGGATCCAAAATTCGGAAACGGAAATTCGGATTCGGACACATTCGGATGCATTGGGATTTGGAAATTCGAAAAGTGTAGGAACTAAACTAATCACCCATGTTTATTACATTGGTCTCTGAGGACTACAGAACCACACCTTCTGGGACAAATATAATAAATCATTCATTACAGTACCTAGAGCTTCCAATGGCACACAGTTTTCTGCTATAGAAATCTAAACAGATCATTTCAAATAATTTTTCACTGCTGAACAGTCAGTCATGGTAGATGTAGAGATAAGCAAGCTTCTGAACACTTTTAGCTTTCACAGATTCGTTTGAAAGGGTTTGTGTATCTTATGTGGGTACCTTATTTTTAACGGGTCAGTTGACTAATAGAATTGTATTATGAGAATGTATCATAAAGCTGAACCACCATGTAGTGAGAAAATATTATTCTTTTCTCTTTCTTTCTCTTCCTATATCAATTCCATTGTTCCATGTTTATGATTGAAAAAGATTAAAAAGAAAGAGCAAGAATACCAATACCTCATCCCTTATGTGTTTGGATTTATATGTGTTGGTGCAGGGGTGTGGAAATTAAAAAAACAACTACTTGTCCAAGGACTAAAGCGGGGGCCCAATCCACTTGTCCTGATACAAAAAAAATAACAAAACCACATGTAACCATGCTAAGAAGCGCTTCTCATTGGTCTGTACGGTCAGGTGATTACAAGTGATCTCGGCAGCATCGCTGAGATCACTTGTACAAAACGAGTAGTGGCTTCCCCGCTGTACATTTAGCCCTACTTGCCCGAAGCAGGGCTAAAAGTAGAAAAAAATCTACCCGCCGGAACTGCCTGTCCCGGGCATTGGAATTCCACACTCTTGTAGTGGTGGATTGAATTCCACACTCTTGTGGTGGTGGATTGGAGTCCACTGGATGAATGTGCACAGACTACATTAAATGGGATATATGTGTCTCACCACTATATGTGTGTGTGTATATATACAGTATATTTAATTGGCAGGTGTGAGATACCAGTCATTTCCTTGTTATCAGGCCAGGCGATCTCTAGGCCATAAGCTTAGCTGTCTAGTGATAATTAGTTGGTGATCTAGCTAGTTAGTCTTCTGATTAGGGTTTTATTATACCCACCATAAAAGAACATTAGGAGCCAGCCTGAAATAACAACTTGGATAATTAATGTTTTATGATAGGGGGTATAATGGACTATTAGCAGCCTGGCTTTGGAATGTGAAGAATTGTCTTTTGGAGATCTTTAACCCATGAACATTGATGTCTGAGCTCTTTTTGATTTAATCATATCCATAAATGCCTTATACCCTGCGTGGGGACAAGGGGCTTTGTAATTAGTATTGGTGTGCCTAGACCGCTCTTCCGTCACATAGTGTTCTATTTTTATTAATATAAGGATCATGGTTACATCAGTTGCAGCAGTGACTGGGCCACGATTTTGGAGAGAGGGGCCAGGTGTGCTTCCCATGCACCTTTACTGTCCCGCATACCAACATTTAGGGTTTTAGGTAGAGCATGCTAAGTTGAGGGGTCACATCTACAGGGATGCTTCTTCAAACATACCCTGCTGATTTGTATTGGATCCCTTTATTATGTTTTTACAGTTATCTTCAGCTTAGAGGATAATGTTCCAAAAGATTTTTTTCCCTTTTGTAGAGAATGTTTTATAACATTGCTGGTTTCTTTATGCTAGGTGATGTTTTTCATTGGACAGCCTCCAGGTATAATTTGGCATCTTCCTAAGAGAAATTATGAGCAGGCAAGAACATTGTTCTGTTAAATGTCTGGACATTAAATCACTGAAGCCATTTCAATATCGAGCTGTGTTCTGCAAGCTCCTTAGCTCCTTCCCGCCAGTCAGCAGGGGAACATCTGCTCTTATCGTCTACCCTCTCTGGCAACTTTGTCCTGCCATTATCATTAGTATTATTATTTATATGATTTATCTATATAGAGTCAACATTCAGCATTCCCCAGAGTATTGTAGTCCAAAGAAATCACATAGTAAATATACAAGGATTATCATAATGTAACAAACAACAAAGCAAAACATAATAGGGTCCTGCTTAAACAGGTTATATTAAAGGCAATGGAAGAATTGGCACAGTAATTAAAGAAATACATCTAAATATAAAAAAACTATTTAAAAAAAAAATCAAACTTAGACTTAGACATACTATAGTAACATCCCCTGTCCTTTAAGTGTAAGTAGAGCACAAAGAGTGAACCTGGCTCAAAAGATTTTGACAATAGGATCGGAGGCAGGTGAGTATAAGACTTCCAAGGGGGCTGTGGGCAGGGAACACTTGCAGTTCAAGTTTAAAGCTGGATTCCAGGCAAATGGCTAAATACACAGAGAAAACCATATACAGGCGTTGTTTTAGTTGCCAAACAATTCGTACTTCTGTCCATCAAATGCTAAGATTTAAACAGCTTTGTCACAGAGCAGAGTCCTGCTTGGCTGAGCAGCAGTCCTACTCTGCTGTGGTTCAGTAACACTCACAAGTCTCCTCCTCACCTCTCACATACCGGTATGGAGACCAGGCTGAATGGAGGGCTACCCTTGAACCACTTGTCCAACTATTTTGGAGATGGTAACAGGTGGAGTTGGGAGGAACCTGTACGGAAACAAGTGCGATGACCTGGAGACTGTGGCTGCAGGGACCGAACAGCAAACTGGAGCAGCTGGAGGCAAGAACTGTCATCAATGGGCTAAGCATGGTGCCAAGGACTGCAGAGTCTAGGCAGAGCTGAGACAAGGTCCCCAATCGGTAATCGAAAGCAGAGTCGAGATTACAATCCAGAACCATACACAAGTCAACGGAGTCACAGGATCGGGTTGCAGGGAAATAGGAAGGAGCTGGAGACAGCAACTAGTTAGGACTCGCATTGGTTTTGAACAGGTCATCTGGAAGCAACAGACATGCTAACATGCGTGTGCATGCGCACGCATGGAGACAGCAACTAGTTTAGGACTCGCATTGGTTTTTAAAAGGTCATCTGGAAGCAACAGACATGCTAACATGCGTGTGCATGTGCACGCACAAACGCTAACAACTCCATTGCACACATGTCTGAGTGCAGGTTTGCACGCATGAACACCACCATGCGCTTAAATTGGCTTTAGAACATGGGAGTATCTGCACTGCAAAGGATAAGAGGGAACTGTGACAGAGCCAAAAACTGGCTATGCACAAAAGATACATTTTAAGTTGCAGGTGTAGTGCTCTTGGTGACAAGGCAGACACAATTTTAAGGAATATGACTCCTCACCTATCCAATAACTACATTATGAATGTCTCAGACCCACTTACTTGGCAATAAATGTCCCAGGTACACTCCTCTTAGGGTGCAGTTCATATCCTCTGGGTGGTCAGTCACTTTGCTTAACTTTTTAGAGATTCATTGCACATGTGCATGAGAAAAATTGGTGGGGGAAGCACAGGATACCTGCCGGAGAGGGGAGGGGGGAATCCCTGCAGGGAGATGATCGGGAAGTGAGCGAGCAACGGTATGCGTTCACTCACGTCCTGATCTGTAGAGTTACAGTTACATACATTTTCAATGTCACGCATCAGCTCTCACTATGAGGATTAGTGGAAATCACTCACCTCATAGTTCTCCTTTAGGTGGCATCTTATTAAGTGGTCTTGGAGTTCAAGGCAGGACAGCAATGGAAAGATTTCTGTGTTACTTTCCTACTCAGTCTGCCACTACCTCCATGTTGGGGACAACACCAGTTTGCTTCCTCTAGGCCCAATTAGCACTCCATGGCTGTCAGTATCTTCAACGTTTCCTCCCAGAAGGGGAGATCCTCGCAGCTTCCTGAATCCTTAGGCTACAAGCCCTAAGGATGGGACTAATGTTACAGCAATAACCTCTCAGGGCAAAACCCTGGAGGGAAGAAGACCCTATGCCAGGAAGTGCCTCAGTTATTTAATAACACTCCCAGTATGCACCAGCAGGACCACCACCCCCAAGCCTGCTGATTGGCCAGGCATCAACCATTCTTACAGTGAATGTGGTTTTCATTGGGAAACTACATTCATTCCACAATCATATGTTAAAGTCAAATGTAAGTCCCTGATATAATTATAAAATGTTCTGATGAATGTTTTGTATGAAGCATTGCTATGAAAATCTACCAGTGTATGGCCAGCTTAACTCTCTCACAATAATGGAAAAGAGAATGTGGAAAAATACTACATCCCTTCAAGTCATTATACTTTCTTGCCTCTTCAAAGTTAGTCATTTCTTGATGTCATAGCTGCAAATAAGGGAGGGTTGTTAGTACAGCCACCTCTGTTTTATATCTTTCAGAATACATCTAAATTATGAGTGAGAGTTGAACCCTCCAGTCAATAATGTGTGACGGCAAGAGTATATATTATACTTTCTGTGGGGAAAAAAACAGACCTCCGCTGTTCAACATTTCCATTGTAATAAAATCAAACAGCACAAAAGAAAACAGAAAAAGGATTTACTGTGCATTCCGAGCCTCCAATCTTTCTAAGTCAATGAGCAAATCTGATGGACTTCTGCTATGCAATGTAAGAAGTCACTAACTCATTTAATAAAAGGACGTCTAGAGGACAGTCATAGGCAATAATTTTAGAATGAGAGGGCCAAAGAATCAATTTATTTATTCTAAGAAAATGTAATGGATATATATATATATCTATATATAGATATATATAGATAGATATATATATATATATATCTATCTATATATAGATCTATATATAGATATATATATATAGATATATATATATATTTACAGATAAATATAAATCACTTTTAAATCACAATATAAAGCTACTTATCACTTTATACTGACAAATGTATAAGGTGTACCTGAATGCCAGGGAGCATCAGATTACAGGCAGTCTAAGAGGAAAGACACCCCCTTGTCATGTTACACATGCATTGTAATATGCCTTGAATTATTATTTACTTTATCTATCTCTGGTATTTGTCTCCACCCCTCCCCATAGTCCAGTTTTCCTCTGTGGAGATAGATCCACCTTTCTTAATTATGTTCCAGTCTGCATCTCAGCTGTATGTCCTTTGCTGAGTGGATCTTTTGACCTATTCTATGTTTGCTGTTGTAAAGCTCTGCACAGTTTGGATTAAACTTCTCAAAAGGGACAACCTGCTTCCTCCGTCGAGCCTTTGCAGTCCCATCCCATGTAGCTCCTCCCCGACACCTGACTCCAACCTCCAAACAGGTATGATCAACTGATTCCCATTTTATTTAACCACTTCTCCAGGGACTATTCATTCCCAAAGTCATGCAGCCCCTCCACTCATTATTTCCAAGTCTGTCTTTTTGCAAACAAAATAATAAACACACCCACATTGATTAATTGTGCATTTAATATTTGTTTGCAATGGTGCTTGTTTCAGTGGATGGTGGGTGCAATGTCCAGGTTCCTGCACACTGTTCCTTAAGCCCCTGTCCTACCAAGGTGCTGACCTTTGGTTGCAACACAGTAGAAGGTTACCAATGGACTGCGAATGTGGTGGCATCAGCTCCTATGTACCCCATTGAGAACTATGAGTCCATCATAATTGCTGGATTTGATGTGGGGACACACTGGGGGCATCAGCTGCCATTGCGATGTGCTGGGCTTCTGATGTGTCCCTACAAGTCGAGGAGGAATGGGCTGCTTCCAGGTGTACCTGCACTCAATTTGTCCATAGCAATATATGCACCAAGATGGAGGCTCTCATAGATTATAGTTACAATGACACTACACAGAGGGGCCCTGACGTGGCAGTGCGGCTTCCACATATTTTGCAAACGTTATGCAACTAAAACCTCTGTTTTTAACGCAAATTGTGAGACAGTTTAAGTATTATTTTGGCAGGCTGGTAAATGTGCTGGGAAATTATTGTGTTTGTATTGTGGAAAGCGCTTTCATGTGCACCTTACTTTGAAAGCTAGTTACAAAATTATTTGTGCAGTTGCCATATTTGTTTTTTCTCTTAGCCCCTCTGCCATATTGGCAGTTGTGGCTTGTTGTTTTTTCATTTGCATATCCCATGAATGGATCTATGAATGATTTATGTGGCTGTGGGGGTAAAGCCATGCACAGCCACACCAATTTAAAAAATGGACCAGATCCTGCTGGAAGAACCACCTACGATACAGTCAAAAGGAAGGGGGTGTTTGAGGGTGGAGGGCTGCGGACTGTGACCATGTTTCATGTCCACACTGTAAGTATGGGTGTAACATGAAACATTTTCTAAAGCAGGGGTAGCCAACCTTTGGCCTTCTAGCTGTGGTGAAACTAAAAATCCCATTAGTCATTGCAAGACTCTGACAGCCAAAGGCATGACTTCTAGAGGCAGAGACATGATGGGATTTGTGGATTCACCACCGCTGGAGGGCCGAAGTTTGGCTACCCCTGGTTTTAAAGGTGGAATGGGCCATGAAGACATGTTTCTTTCTACCTGATATTCTATTGCACTGGATTGTAGGATCTGGCTTTGTGACTTTGAGACCTGTGCTGGATGCCCTTCTTTGGCTAGGAGCCCTGCAAATTATCCAGTTTGCATTTTTTCCCCCCAAAAAGAACCTTAAATGTCTTAAAAAAGCAGAAATCCTCAAGATATCCATATCTGACTTTGAAGCCGGCAACAATTAACCAGAAAGAAAGATAACGGTGCCTTTATCTGATATTAGCGTATTTCCTCCAATTTTCTCCTCTTATCTTGGCAGCAGCAAGCCCTAAAGGTGCTTCAGATTAACCCCAAGTATTTCTGTGACAAACGCATTACCTTGAAATGTGGAATATTAAACGTTTTGAGTGACACCTGGAATCAGGAAATAATAGCGGATGGCGTCTTTCTTTGAATGCTGTGATTCCGGTAGTTGCAGTGACTGCGATAAGCAATGCAAAAAGGTGGCAATAATTAGGCATCTTATTACAGTCCCCTAACTGCCTTTATGGGAATCCTAATGAGGTAAACTGCTGGGTCTCCTCTGCAGCTGGATTACATTCATAGGACCTCTTACTGGAAGATTAATTTCGAGCACAGCTGAAATAACTCAATTTCATTCAAGCTCTATGCTCTGCGCATCTTGAATGCTCATGCAATAAAGTGGATTAGGATGGGCCGAAGCTTATATTTATCAATGCTTTGCTTAGTTTAGCTGGATGTGGACTCAGGGCTGAATATAGAATAAATTGTGCTATGACACAAAGAAGCCATTCAAGTCAAAGCAAACCTGTTCAAATAAAATAAATTTAAATAAAAAAAAAAATACACAACCCTTTAACTATCTTTGAGTTAAAAAAAAATAATATGGCAGACTAGTGCAGTTTATGGCTTGTTGCTGATTCTTTTTACCGTGCATCCCCATACTCCAGTGGTAGGCAAATTCCATCCCTCCAGCTGTTGGACAACTACAAAGCCCAATAGGCATTGCAAGGCTCTGCCAACCACAGTCATGACTACCAAAAGCAGAGGCATGATGAGATTTGTGGAGTTTGTCAATCCCTTTTATACACAAATATGGCCCTGCATACATTACCCAAACTACAAATGGTACAACTAGAGATCTGCAAAATAAAGAGAATTCCAATCAATAGAAAAGTTAAAGTGAAGGTGGTTTTGAATGGTACAATGTTTGTAACATGCCACCACCCCTATCCTAGCTGACCCCCCCCTCCTATGTATCCTGCCTCACCTCTGCCTTCTAAGTGCCCAGGACCTCCATGGTGGGTGTGAGGATGGAGAGCGATAGGAAATTAGTGAACATTCTTTTCAACGGAGTGCCAAGGTGACATTAGGGGGAAAATGGACCTCTGATGTCTTCTTAAAGAGAACCTGTCACCTGCAGTATTCTACTACATAGGGGGATGATAGGAAAAAAATTAAGTGAAAAGAAAAAAAAGTTTAAGTAAGATTAACAAAAAAATAAAATAAAAAACATAGCAGGCTTATCGCCCCTTATGATAGCAATACAGTTAAGTAAAAAAGCTGAAATAATAATAAAAAATAAAATAAACACATTTTTTCAAAACCCCCCCCCACCCCCATTTTTAACCGGTTTTAAGTAATCTTCATGCCTAAAATGTGCATTTTAACATGTATGCATAAAAATGTCTCTGGCAGCGAAAGGCCTAAACTAATCCACTGGTCAGATTGTAGTACAAATGTGGACATTGTTAGCAGATGAATAAGTATGGTTGTACCTGTGGAGTGGAGTGAGTGCTTAGTAGGTGCCTCCACCACCTGTTTGATGGTATATTTCAGTTTTGGCCACTTTAGCTTTTAATATCTGATATAGGGAATATAAATGTGCAGCCTAACAACAATATATGCTATAAATGAGTAAGAAGGGCCCTTCAAAAAAAAGAAACTATGAGCTTATAAAATTGAGGTTTAGACAAAACACCCACTTCTGTATTAAAATACAATTTTTTTATTTTTATTACAAGTTTCCAGTAAAAAAATAAATATGAAGATAAGTTATGTTACATAGAAATATACCGCTCAGTTCCTTGAACCTCTTCACACAGAAGTAAGCTCCAAATTACTATTTGGAGCAGTATCATCTCATATATTACCATTCTATTAGGGAAACAAATATACAGAACTGGGGGTTGTAGTCACCCAGGACTCTCAGCCAGAGGGGCTAAGCAGTTCCAGTAAGCAAGTTCTTGTGCTGGGAAATAGCTGACTTTGTGGTTCTTCCCAGGTTTTGTGGATTTGGCATGGGATCCTGGAACCGGGAGAATTCTAAGGGAATTGGGAGGGATGAGATCTCTAGTCCTTGGTCCATGGTTTAGTAGGGGCCAGCACCAAATGATTGCACACCTGTGTACAGCCCTTATGGAAAGGGTGCTGGCTAAGGTTCAGGGCTCCTGCTGGGAAGAGGAACAGAGGTGTTAAGGAGTCAGGAGGACTCCACCCAGAAGTCAGAGGGGAGCCAGATGGCTGTCTGTGCTAGCGGCCCAGGGAAGACAGCCAAGGAGGCATAGAGAGCCATTTACACACGGAGTATGTGCAACAATCTTTAGTCGGTGACCCAAGGGACCTGCTGGGAGAGTAGTGTGAGTGCTCATGCGGGGTGAGCAGTGTGTGTTATAGGATTATCCAAAACATCAGTATATTCCCTTGAACATATCTGTAAAAGAAGGATTTTTGTTTCCATTTTCTCCCCAAAACATATTTTTGGTCAGTCGCCTTATTATAGGTAATAATTAATAGTCTAGATCTCCTCAATATCTCTAGGTAAGTAAAGAGGGACTCTGCTGCCCTCAACATATAACACCTAGTTTGATAACTGTAATTGTTAATGATCAATCGGTAACTCTCGAAATGATAAAACACTAAAGATTAAATTGCTCCTCCCCCACCCACAATCACAGAGACGAGCAAATAGCTCAATGCCATATACAGTTTACAAAATATACTGACCACCATTTATACTCAGAATACTTAAAGGGTATCTATGGTCAAAATTTAAAATCATGTCTTTGTTTCCACATTAGGTTCTGAAGAGGAAGAATTTTAGGAGGCACATCATCATTGCTTGCAGGCAGCAAGGTACCATGGGATATGTAGTCCATAGAAATCGAAAGTAAACCAAAGGAATGGGCAGAAAAGTGGCAAAGGATGGAAATAATCCAGGAAGCTGTTGAAAGAGATGGCCAGCAGATCGCAACATGAAAGGAGATGTATCAAGTAAGCTAGGATTGCCGAAAAAAACTATTGTTTGTATTCCTTTTATGGTGTTGATGTTATAAAATGAAAGGGTATGCTGTGACTTTATATCCCATTTAAATCGTTTATAGACGATCCCTATTTGTATTGGTAGTGCACAAACCGTTATCATCAGAAAACGACTTGACATCCAGTCTGCTCTATATATTTCATAGCACACTGTCAATGTAAAAACTGGTAAGATGTTACCATGTGCTGGATTTCAGTTCACAATCTAAAGCCTGCTGGTATGTGTAGATCAATATTTAATATACACTTGTTAATTAGTCAAGATAATTTATAGCGGAGGCACAATATGCCTCCTACTAACGCGTTGCACCATAATAGCTTCCACAGTGGTGGTGTAGGTTGGTATAGTGTCATGTTATACATGCATTGAGATATTTCTTTAAATAGTATTTGCTTCATCGATCTCTGATATTTGTCTGCACCCATCCACATAGTTCAGTTTTCCTCTATGTAGATGGCTCCACCCTTCTTCATTATATTCCACTCTACATCTCAGCCCCATGACCTTTGTTAAGTGGATCACAGTTTGATCTTTTGACCTATCCATGTTCGCTGTTGTAAAGATCTGCACTGTCTGGATTAAACTTCTCAACAATCTTTAAAGTGTCATCTGGATTGAGTCAACTGTCTGCCAACTCCACTGAGATCAGGAGTTACTACCATCTTGCCACAACCATAAGTTACAGAGATCACACTTTCAGTGCTTAGACTGGGGAGGCAGAAAACATAGCCAGTAATTTTGCTGCACAGTCAGTTCCGCAGAAATTATTCCATTAACACATAGATGCAACCAATCTGATCTCCGCTTGTAAATCTAGCTAATGGAAAGTTTTGTTTGGGCTGGACTTCTATAAGGCATATCAACATTAAGCTGCCTGTAGGGCAGATAACCATGGATGTAAGATCCTTTTGCTCTGGTTCTTTTTGTTTTCTTTTGCATATTACTCCGGTGTTACAAATAGAGATAAGCCTGGGCTTGGTGCAAACTCAGTTCAACTGAGTTCTCTGTGACCTGTGACTTCTCCTGACCCAGTTGGTGGTGACAGTTTTTGCAGGGGGCATTCCCCACTGCTTTGTGATTTATAGTAGGGCAGGGAATGCAACTGATTGGTTCAGGACGAGGGTCTGGTAGTCACAGTTTTGAACGCAGGTGAACTGGATACGCACCAAGCCCTGCATCACTACTAAAATACACTGCTATAGGAGCCTCAAATGTTGTCTTATGCACAAAGTCATCAGTAATCACTCAGAAGGCATATCTGATATTTTGTCATTTATGAAGGGAGTTCTACAATTACAAAAATATGTACAGTAAACTGCCAGTTACCTGGCACCCATGGGGATTGGTAGGTGCTGGATAACTGTAGTTTCTGGCTGCTTGAGAGTTAGTAGTAACTCTCAATCAACCACAGAGCCCTGCCCCCCATGGCGTCGTTCACCTGCTGGCTAGCTTGGGTCAGGTGAATGTAAGCAAACAGGAGCAACAGCCAACCTGCTATTGGCTATTACAATTTAAAATAGCTGATAGCAGGCTGGCTATTGAAACTCTGCCCAGTGAGCAGAGGAGCGGACCTGAGAGAGAAAGTTCTCTCTCAGGACAATTCCTCTGCTCAGTGGACGGATGCAATAGCCAGACTGTTATTGGCTATGGCAATTTAAAATAGCCAATAACAGGCTGGCTAATGTTCTCAATTGTTTACATTCTGCTGCCAACCGCAGAATCTAGTTAGCAGCAGGATGTAAACAAAGAATTTTGATAGCAACTAAATAAATTAAGTTGCTAACCACATTTTTTAGTATGTACCAAGCAACCGACAATGTTTTAGTGTGCATCAAGTCACTGTCAAAAAAATATTGAGAACACATCCTCGTTTTTTTCTGATTGCTTACTTAAGGTAAGCTTGTCTTTACAATAATGTTCCCATAGCTTCCTATGGCTATTCTGACTTCTAATTATAAACAACAGTTTTTCTTAGGTTTAGAAGTCGGGAACATTGCTATGCATGTTAGATGATATACTAAATCAGACTCCCAGAATAATGTGCTGCCTGCACCCTCCCAGCTGCAACATCATGCAGAGTTGGTGTGATAAATGACGTGTCTGTGCCTGCCCCCACAATCAAAGAAAACATTTTAATGCAGGCTCACTTAGAAAGAAAAGGCTAGAAATGCATAGACTGGCCATTGAACATTTTGGTATGACTTCATTGAACCTACAGTCATTACAAAATATGGACATCTGACAGCAAAAGTATGGTCATATGACTTTAAAGCCATGACCCATAAAGAAAGGACAGGGATGAATGACTGCTTTTACAGTGCTAGCCTTAGTGTTTGTGTGTCCTTACAGGGAATGTACAATACATTTGTATATATTTAGTTTAACTAGAAGTAAAAATAAACCTTTGGCCAGGCTATGGGCACTTAAATATTGACATATTCATGACAAGCAGTAAATTAACTTTACTACACGCCTTCACTGACCTCCATAGCTACAGGCACTGTTGAGTAATTCATCCTCAAATTTCACAGCAAAAGCACTGAAGTGGTTAGATCTCTCTCAGCTCCCCTCATTAAGTGCACTTACTCTGTGTTAGAGATTGTAAGGCTGGAAGGCTGCCATGCTACTGCTAGGAGGGGAGCAAGGGGAGATGAGCCAAAAAGGATTTCAGAGCTTCTACTGTGAATTTTGAGTTTGAATTTCTCTGCATTGCCTGTAGCTATAGAGGACATTGAGGGCATGTTTTAAAGAAATGTAAAATAAACTTACTTTTGCAGTGGGGCTACTCCAGCACTTCCAGGGTTACGTGCTTGTTTTGTCTAGGGCTAAACAGAGCAGATATACTTACCTAATCCTTGGTCCTGCCAGGCTCCCAGACCAGTTCCCAGCATTTTCTCCCCTGGGCTTGAGTGGTCTAAAGACTGCTGACTCCATCCCATCTATTGCAGTTCCATTGACTTGCATTAGACTTTAGGATGCAGAGGGACATTCCACAGTTGGAGTGAAAAGGGTGAATGCAGACTACTGCGGGACCAAGGGGCAGATGCTGAGCTGGATTTCTCACAAGGCCACGAGGCCCGGCCTCGGGGCGGCAGGGAGAAGAGGGGTGTCAGGGGTGTGTAATCTCCCGATGCCTGGAACATGAAGTTCCAGCCGCCGGGCAGGTAGCTGTTTCCAACATTTAGCCCTGCTTTGAACAAGCAGGATTAAATGTACAGCAGGGAAGCCTGCTTGTCCATCCTCCCCCACCACCCCTCCCTCCCCCCCTCTTGTCGCTTACCTCTCTCCCTAATAGCCGAATGTTCCTCTCCTCAGGATGGAGAGCAGGGAGCAGAGCGGAGAACGGAACTCTCCGCTCCGCTCCTTGCAAACAGTGAGAGTGGAGAGCTGAACTCTCAGCCTTCCCTCTCAGCTTTTACAGGAGTTCCAGCACAGTGCTGTGCTAGAACTCCTGTATTGGAGTTGGCAGGTTCAATAAAGAGAACCTGTCACCTCCAAATGCTATCACATAGGACTTGTTAGCTTCTGTGTGATAGCAATTAAGTGCAAAAAAAAAACAATTGATAAAAAAAATATTTCCGACCCAAAATCTACTAGTGCATGGCCACCTTAAGGGTAAGTTTTTTTAAAATCCCCAGAATTCTTCTTTAAAGACAATTTACTGCTTAGTCAATATAGAAAAGCAACATGCTGCAAATTTACCTGTAAAGGATTTCCTCGAGCATTTCAATGATAATGAATATAATCTTACATTTCCTGGTGAGGAACAGATAAAAGCATTGACTATTTATATCTGACTTTATGATTCATTGGAGAATTCATGTACAGGTTTACCATAAGCCCACACCGAGGAATTCCCTTCTACATGCCAACCGCTGTCATCCTACTCATGTTTAAAAGGCTATACCCAATGGCCAGTTTATTAAGACCAGGCTCAACTGCTCTACTTTAGAAGGTTTTGAAACAGGGATGTTGGGGGTGGGAGGGAGATTCCTTGAGTGTGGTTATACAGTAATTGGTCCACCATTACAAGAGTCCACATTAATGCAAAGAGAGAAAAGCTTGTATAAAAAATATAATTCAAAAAGGAAAAAAAAATGACAACTCCCAGCCGGTCACTTTTACTACTCGTTACAGCTTGTATTTTATTGAGATCAAACAAATTGTGTGCAAATAATTTTACAAGGGCATTGTTAAACGATGTTATCTTTTGGGTGTGCTCTTTGTAGCTAGGAGGAAACAGACAATATAATATACTGTAATACTGTATAGCCTAGTTTTTTTTTAGGACCACGTGGTTAAGGACAGTGGACAGGTTTGTGTGACCTTTCCCGTTGTTCTAGCAGAATTTTTTTGCAACAATCCTTTCGTATAGTAATGACTCGTTTGGGATTAAACAACTGGTAAACTGACAGACAAAATATATAATATACAGTATGCAATTTCTTGTGTGGCATGTAAAAAACAATATGTCAGTAGGACAACAGGATGACTTTGTGACAGTGTGAGGGTTCAACTTTCCAATATTAGGACACAAAGTAATGTAAATAGAGTAAAACACTTTGTGGAACAATATGGATACAGAATAGAACCCTTGAGAGTACAATTGATAGAATATGTTTTATTAGAACTTTATTGAACCTTTGGGATACATTTTCTATTGCTGGTTGTCAATTGTCATATCTGTGATTGTCCCATTAGGGGGAGTGATCACCTTTCCCTGCTGAGCAGAAGATAAATGTTTATTGGATATTTAAATTGGATGCTTACATCCCTGAAGGGATGAATTTAGAGTGGGATGTGACATATTATTATAAGTAATCTTTAGATTTTTAATGTGTTTACAGCAGTCCAATTTTTAAGTTCATTTTCTTGCTTTTGTTTCCTCTATTTCTTGTCTTTTTCATACTTCCTTGTTTTCCCTATTTATCCCTTCTCTTTCCTCTTCCTTTTCCCTTCTTCCCTTTCTACCTCCCCTTCTCTACCTTTATGTCCCACTCCCATCTGTCTTCTCTCTTCAACTGACCCCCTGTTAGAATACACATTACTGTGTTTATAGCAACAACTTCTGCAGTATACAATTTCGGTCACTAGATGGCAGTGTTTATAAGTTCTATTTATGGTATATACTCTGTTGTATTGAATAAGGTAGAAAATAAAGCTGTGGCTTCCTTCCTGTTTCCAAGTCATGCACAGCATGCATATTTGACTGTGTGCTTGTGTTTCTCTGTGAGGCTATGCAAGAAGTTCCAACACCCCCCGTTCCTTCCCCCTTCCCTCTTTCCTTTCCCTTCTTCACTCTCTTTTCTCTCCTCTCCCCTGCCCCTCCTTCAGGCTTTTAGGCTCCAGTTCCCCCTTTTTTTTCTCATCTCAGCTTGTAATATATCTATTGATATATTATTCACATTACATATGGCAAAACTTTTTTTCATGGGTTGATTTTTCTTTATTATAATACTCTTTATTGGGTTTCAGTATTAATTAAATAAATCTGTTGGTTTGAGGGTCCATTCACACCAGAAAGCTGCACTGAACGCATGGCTGCTGGTGTGCGATGACAAGTACTGTGCTGACGCAGCGCTGCAGGTGCATTACACTGTTTACCTTTTTTTCATTAGAACTTTATTGAAACCCCTGTGGGGGAATTTTCTCTGGATGGTTTTTCCTAATTGACTGTGAAGCATTAAGAGGCACGTTATAGATGCACATATATATATATA
>NW_017307466.1:514012-522707 GCF_000935625.1 Nanorana parkeri | reverse complement strand
ATATATATATATATACACACACATATACACACACACACACATATATTTAATATTATTATATTTATTTTATTTTGATTTATGTTTGCCCATTTTTAGTTGGGCTGTATTATAATTTTCATTTATATACAGTACATGATCAGTATGTGTCTCTTAGGGATTTTAGTCTTTTCTTACCAAAATATATATATTTTTTAAAGGCTTATTTCTCAGTGGCAGTGACAGAGTAACAGGTCGACATGCTTCAGAGGCGATTAGTATAGGAATTCCCTTTGTAAGCACACGTTGTGTCACATTTACCATCCAGTTGTTCTCTGCCCTGCATGAAGAGTCTTTATGCCAAGATCAGAAACCTGATCTATGATTATAGCTGTGAGATCTCCGAGCTTTAGATGTCATGCATGAGTAAGGGAGATCGTCAGATGGGCAAAAGTCAGATAAAATCCTAATCTAGGAGACCTGAGGAGACGAATTCCTGCAGATTGGGTAATTGGTGTTTTCAAAAAGCTAAAAAAGAATACGAGAGTAATGTGAGTCATTGCGGGCGGGTAGAAAATCTATTCTGATTCACTAGATCTACCTTACAGGGGAAAAAAAAAGGTTGTGCGTTAACATAAATCGAGGTTATTTTTAAATCCGCGATGAAGTCGCTCATCTGAAACGTCAAGATGTTTGGATCAGAGAGGAATGTGCTATGTAAGATGCCATTATGACCGGATTATTTAAATGTTTTGTTTCTTTACAGTGCAAAGGAATAAAAGAAAAAAAAAATGATTGTAGATGAATGAAAATGATGATGCTAAATCAGAAGCATTAACAGGCAAGTAAACGCTCAAACAACATTACTGATTCCAGAGGCCACCATGTGCATCATTTGAAATGCATGTGTGTATCCTGAAGAAGCATAGTCCACATACTTGCTTTTATTTATTTATATATATACTGTATGTACTTAACAAAAGTGCTGTGCCCTCCAGCCGCTGTGCAACTACAGATCCCATGAGGCATTACAGGACTCTTGACAGCCACAGGCATGACTTCCAGAGGCAGATGCATGATGGGATTTTTAGTTGCACCACATCTGGATGACCGGAGTTTACCTACCCCGGCTTTATGTCATAAGCCATCTTCACAGATAGCTTTGGAATTGTTGCTTTCATTTCCCTAAATAGAAGCCGGCCCCAGGGGCATCTAGAGAGGACCCTCATTTCCCTTTCCATAGGTGTAAGCATGGATATTCATTTGATGTAAATATGCATATATGTACCATTCAGAGGAGTAACTAAAAAGTTCAGGGCCCCAGTGCAAGAAACCACGAAAAAGACCCCCCACCACCTGCCTCGGTGGTTACTAGGCCCTCTTCTTACTTTCCAGGCCCCCCCCCCGCGAGTGGCGGAATGCCAGGGCACGGTCGCACAGCGACCACTGCAACCCTGGTACTTCTGCCACTGGTAGTGCATAGTGCCTCCTTGTGTGTGACTAATTCATCTATAACAACCCAACACTGCTTAGCTGGTATAACTTATATCAGCTGAGCAGTGTTGGGCTGCACTAGATGAATTTGCCACACACAAGGAGGCACCTTCCTTCACACCAACACCACCCCTCAACTTTTGCTAACCGCTCTCCTCAGCCGTGAGGTCACACCCTCACACAGCCCAGGCTCCTCCCCTCAGCATGTCAGTGCCACATCCTCCACTGACATCAGCGGCAGTCATCATCTTGACAGGCAATGGAGGCGACCAACTGTGTTCTCCTCCCTCCAGGCTGCTAGACCAGTCCCTGCAACCGCTTCTCCCCTGGGCTCCATAGGGCTAAGGACCACTTATGTCATCACATCCAATGAAGGTCTATTGTTAGATAGAAAGAAACTGCGCTAGGAATCAAATAACACTCTAAGAGCAGCTGTGCTTAATAGGTGAGTACACCCAAAAATAGGAAAAAAGAAAATAGCACAGCGCTTCAAACTCAAAAATTATATTCCTAAAATGTGAGAAAAATTGTATAAACTGTGAAATTGACACAAAGGGATACACAATTTTGTGTCATACACAACACCTGTGTTGCACAATGCCTGTGCTGATGGGGAAAAATACCTGCATACCGTCGCCTCAGAGGAAGTAAATAGTGCCGAAATGCATCAGGTGGGCGGATCTATGCGAGCATTACAATCATAGAGACAGGAGCTCCAGTGGACACAATCCATACGCAATTGCCTTATTTTAATTGTAAGTGCATTTTAATCGTTTTAAATAAATTTATTCTGACATACTACACTATGGGAAGCCTTTTTTTCTCTCTCTGAGCACAAGAGAAGGTGGAAGACGTAGGAATAGTTTTACACGATTTTGGAAAAGTAAGCCACAGTTAGGAGGAATCTACCCCAATTTATTGTCGGATTAAAAACAAAGGAGAGGATTTGGTTCTATATATATCAGCAAAGCGCTAATTGTTCATCTAAAATATGGTGAGCAATAGGAGTCGGTGAGTGCGGCCAGATCTTATCTTTGAGCACGGTGGAGACTGGAGAGCACTGATTCACTAATTGTTTTTGCATTCACGGACGTTGGTGTTGATTATAAAAGCAGGAAGATATATCCTCACATACAAGGACTTTATTGTATCCTCCTGCCTCGGTGGTTACTAGGCCCTCTTCTTACTTTCCAGGCCCCCCCCCCGCGAGTGGCGGAATGCCAGGGCACGGTCGCACAGCGACCACTGCAACCCTGGTACTTCTGCCACTGGTAGTGCATAGTGCCTCCTTGTGTGTGACTAATTCATCTATAACAACCCAACACTGCTTAGCTGGTATAACTTATATCAGCTGAGCAGTGTTGGGCTGCACTAGATGAATTTGCCACACACAAGGAGGCACCTTCCTTCACACCAACACCACCCCTCAACTTTTGCTAACCGCTCTCCTCAGCCGTGAGGTCACACCCTCACACAGCCCAGGCTCCTCCCCTCAGCATGTCAGTGCCACATCCTCCACTGACATCAGCGGCAGTCATCATCTTGACAGGCAATGGAGGCGACCAACTGTGTTCTCCTCCCTCCAGGCTGCTAGACCAGTCCCTGCAACCGCTTCTCCCCTGGGCTCCATAGGGCTAAGGACCACTTATGTCATCACATCCAATGAAGGTCTATTGTTAGATAGAAAGAAACTGCGCTAGGAATCAAATAACACTCTAAGAGCAGCTGTGCTTAATAGGTGAGTACACCCAAAAATAGGAAAAAAGAAAATAGCACAGCGCTTCAAACTCAAAAATTATATTCCTAAAATGTGAGAAAAATTGTATAAACTGTGAAATTGACACAAAGGGATACACAATTTTGTGTCATACACAACACCTGTGTTGCACAATGCCTGTGCTGATGGGGAAAAATACCTGCATACCGTCGCCTCAGAGGAAGTAAATAGTGCCGAAATGCATCAGGTGGGCGGATCTATGCGAGCATTACAATCATAGAGACAGGAGCTCCAGTGGACACAATCCATACGCAATTGCCTTATTTTAATTGTAAGTGCATTTTAATCGTTTTAAATAAATTTATTCTGACATACTACACTATGGGAAGCCTTTTTTTCTCTCTCTGAGCACAAGAGAAGGTGGAAGACGTAGGAATAGTTTTACACGATTTTGGAAAAGTAAGCCACAGTTAGGAGGAATCTACCCCAATTTATTGTCGGATTAAAAACAAAGGAGAGGATTTGGTTCTATATATATCAGCAAAGCGCTAATTGTTCATCTGAAATATGGTGAGCAATAGGAGTCGGTGAGTGCGGCCAGATCTTATCTTTGAGCACGGTGGAGACTGGAGAGCACTGATTCACTAATTGTTTTTGCATTCACGGACGTTGGTGTTGATTATAAAAGCAGGAAGATATATCCTCACATACAAGGACTTTATTGTATCCAGAAGTAATGGACTTCACACATGGTTATGCAGATTAGGTGGGAGTTATACATCACTAGTGAGATTCAACACAGGATTTTCTATATGTACACATTTTATGAGATGTACTAGCACGTGTTTTTTTTTTTCCCCCATCAGCACAGGCATTGTGCAACACAGGTGTTGTGTATGACACAAAATTGTGTATCCCTTTGTGTCAATTTCACAGTTTATACGATTTTTTTCACATTTTAGCAATAGAATTTTTGAGTTTGAAGCGCAGTGCTATTTTCTTTTTTCCAATGAAGGTCTATTGACTTGCATTCAACGTAAGGAAGCCAAAGGACATTCTACAGCCAGAGCCCAAGGGAGAGATGTGAGTGCTTACTGCCGCAGGACCAAGGATCAGGTGAGTATATCTGCTTGATTTGAGCCCCCCTAGACAAAATGAGCACTTTACTTGGGTAGCCCCACTGCAAGGGTACGTTTTTTTTTAAATTCCTGGAGTTTTACTTTAAGGTGCATTACCACATGCAAGTTATCCTGGCTTAGATTAAGCCTATTTATTTCAAATTGGCTCCCAGTGCCTCGCAATGATCACAAAACTGGGTTCTTTGCCGTACAGAGTTGCCTTTTCTGACCTCTCTCTAAAACAACAATAGCCTGGCTGGCTTGAATTTCAATGCATTCTGAATTACTGTAATAGAACAAGCATGCAAATTAGAAAGCGTGAAGTAAAATCTCCTAAACTGCATATTTGTTCCAGGTCAGTGCTTCAGGAAGTTTTAAACTGTATCTTCACCCAAGGCTTTTCTTTTTAGTTTTGGATATGGAATGAGTAAGGGGTTAGAGCCACGGTCAGGTTTTGATTGTTGTCTGTGTCTACACTGGAGAGAATAACCCACTCTATTTGTCCTGGTGACCCTCTTATTACTTGTTGTATGCAGAGGACAGGACCTGAAGGGAAATTTCCTCAAGTGGACACATACACTAAAACAAAACCTTACAGGGAATTATCTCCCTAGATAAGAACATATGTCACCATCATACCATGGATGCTTAATCAAAAGCCCAAATGTATATTAAAGCGATCACATCACAGTGCAAGTGCAACGTTTCAAGGCCACGCAGGACCTCTTCATCAGGAATGTGCTGACAACATACACTGCCTAGCCAAAAAAGTCACCACCTGGATTTAGATAAGCGAATATGTAAGAATATGTAAGAGGCTGCTTCAGTTGGTCAGGTTTAGGTTCAGCAACGTCCCCAAAAAATGAGGTCAGCTGCCTACCTAAATATATGCTGAATGACAAGGTTTTTCCATCAATTAATTTTTTCAATGCCAGGATTCATCGGGCTCAGATTGTGAAAGAGTGGTTCGGGGAACATGAGACATCAATTTCACACATGGATTGGCCACCACAGAGTCCAGACCTAACTCCACTGAGATTTTTTGGGATGTGCTGGAGAAGAGTTTACCCTCTAGTCCGACTCTCCCATCATCACTACAAGATCTTGGTGAAAAATGAATGAAACTCAGAATGGAAATAAATGTTGTGACTAGGGATGCACCAATACCAGTTCAGATACCAGTGCCAATATTTGACATTTTCATGAGAACTACCAGGGTTGCAGAAGTTGCAGCTGGGACCTAGCGCTCCCCCACTGTCCTGAAATCATTAGTTGATATTGTTTTAGAAAAACTGTCACATGACAATAAACAAAAATGTATCAGTACTTGTACTTGCAAAAATGGTATCAGTGCATTCCTTTATTTATATTTATAAAAACAAAATCATACATTAAAACAGAGATGTACAAATCCCAGGAGCTCCGTGTGCTCCTTACTAATGACAGCTGTCTCCTAACTTTTGAATTTTTCTCTAGTCTAGTCTTGGATCTCAAAGTATCTGTACTTGTACTTGTACCGAGTATGGTACTTGATATCGGTGCATCCCTAATTCTGATATTGCATAAGCTCATCGAAACAATGCCACAGCAAATGCATGCCATAATCAAAGCTAAAGGTGGTCCAACACAAAATATTAGATTTTGTGACTTTTTTGGGGGGCCAGGCAGTGTATACTCCTATCTATGCTGATTAGTGACGTGTAAGGGTCTGGTGCAAACCCAGTTTGCTTGAGTTTGCCCAAGCCCATGCAAAACTGTGGCTAGCACTTATCCCTGGTCCAATCAGTTGCAGCAAGGGCATTCCTACCCCTTTGTGACATGTAGCTCCAGGGCGGGGAATGCCCCAGCTGCAACTGATTGAGCTGTTTTACAGTTACAGTTTTGCGTAGGCTGGGACAAACTCAGGTGAATTGGGTTCCCGCACATCATAAATTCTAATATGCATCGACTTGCTGGCAGTTGCAATATTCCCTTTTACTGCAGGCCTTGACCAGGAATGTCTGCGATGGGAATATATCAAGAAGTAACCCTTCCCTACCCTATCCAGAACTATATTGAAAGTCTTTGGCCAGCCATACACTTTAATGATATTGGATGAGCAAGATAGCCAGGCAGCTAGCAATTTGTGATGTAGAGCTCAGTGTTGACAGCCTTTAATATACAGGTTTTCTTTTGTATGACTTATTTCTTGTTCCCCCTCCTTCACCTTTGTGCACTCACCTTTTTTCTTAGTTGCGTCTTGGGGAAAAAAAAAAAAAATCAAGAGAGAGAAGTCTTGCCATTAACAAATATCCCAGGCCCATATGTTTTACTGAATTTGTATAAAGATGAAATGAATGTAAACTGCACTGATAAATAGGGGATAATTTCCTTTTTAAAAGCACAAACAGATGGTCTAGTCAGTGAATGGAATGTTAAGCAGGTCCCTGCCAGTGTTTGCTTACAATGCAGGCAACATTTACCCTTTGCAGAATCCAATGCAAACAAACACACTTAAAAAACAAAATATGGCTCACTTAAAGTGTATCTAAACCCCAACATACAAATGTCATATTTTGAAGGTTACCAGTCCTTAGATGTGGTGGCTGCATTAGTTTTTCTTTTTCATTTTTTTTTACCTTTATTTTCACCGGATAATTTTGTACATAACACACTTTCTGTCCCAGGGTTGCTACCAGTGGCGGAACTATAGTGACCCAGGCAGCCGCTATGGGGCACAGGGGGGCCTGGCCAGGATGAGGAACACAGGGGTCCCCCTGATGCCGTGCGGGCTGCCTGGGTCGCTATGGCATCGCAGGCTGCTGGCTGTCACTGGCAGGTTTGAGGAGGAACACACTGCTGTCCAGATCACTGACAACATGTCAGTGATCTGTGCAGCAGCGCATTCCTCCTCACAGCCGCTGCTGAGTCAGTGACAGCCAGCAGCTGCGGTGGAGCAGGCCAGGGCCAGGCGGTGGCAGTGGAAGAGGAGGCGGGGCCCGGTGGTGGAGGAGGAGGAAGAGGCCAGGTCTGGTGGTGGTGGAAGAGGAGAAGGTGGGGCCCAACGGCGTCCAAGGAGGAGGCAGGGCCCGGTGGTGGAGAAGGCTGACAGCAGATCGGGGCGCTGACAGGTAAGAGGCTTGCAGGGGTGTGGCCAGCCCACCTGAGAACCTGCAGAGCCCAACATAGAGAGTCTATGGTGGGCTCTGCAGGGTCACACTCAGGTGGGCTGTGTGAGATCTCAGGTGAGCTCTACAAAATTTTGGGGCCCTGTGATTTCTAGTTAAGCCCCTGGTTGCTACACTCACTCCTCCACTGTATTTATGGAAGAGCCATTGTTGTCACCCTAGGGCAGGGGTAGGCAACTTTAACACTCCAGTTGTGGTGAGACTACAAGTCCCACGAGGCATTGCAAGACTGACAGCCACAGACATGACTCCCAGAATAAGAATCATGATGGGATTTATAGTTAGCCCACAGCCAAGGTTGCCTACCCCTGCTCTAGGCTGCTCTCCCAATTTGGACTACAAACACATCTTCCTCCCTGTATCTCCTTTACATCAGGGGTAGGGAAAGTTGCAATTTACAGAAGATAGTTTGGTTTTGCTTTTAGATCACAATGATCACAATCCAAGATCAACAAGTATTACAACAAGTACATAACAGCACCGAACAAAAAGCAAAATTATATCTGATGCTAGGTCAGCTTTAAATACTCTGTGGTAAAGACTCTACCACCTTGCTTTTTAGCAACACAGACAGACAAGCATAGCTGGGCATGTCTGCTATGTAATATACACATGCATAGAATAGTAATACATATCCATGGAAAATACAGTCCTATGGCGTGTCATTATTACATCATTGCCATGGCAGCTGAGCAACAAACTTTTCCCCTGTAGTACAGTGACGTGCAGTAGGGGCTGTGCTAGGTGAGGCCTTCCCCCGGCCCGCCCCGGCCCACCCAACCCCAGTCCACTGATGCCCCGCCCCCAGCCTGCCGACACTCCACCCCCTCAACCAGGTTACCGAGCTATGTGTGGAGGAGGGAACCAGAAGGGAGGAGACAGGGAGGAGACTCCCTTTCCCTCACTTGCTCATTGCTCATGCATCAAGATCGATGTCCTCAGTTTTTTTTTTTTTTTTACTGGACAGCTTGGACCAATGGTGCTTTGCTATTGGTCCAAACCATCCTCAGAGCTCAAGCCTCTAGCCCTGATCGCACGCCCCTGATGTAATTGGAATCTCCCTTTCAGTTAAAGAAATGCAGGCTTATCTCTTTACAGCCCTGAGATTAATGAGCACATACCCTCCCATTCAGGAATCAGTCAGGAAAGAACATGGTGAAATAAATAGCTTTTTCTTTGGAACAGAAACTGGTAGAAATCTGCAACAGTGTGTTTTTTTTTTT
>NW_017307466.1:428302-511692 GCF_000935625.1 Nanorana parkeri | reverse complement strand
CCCCCTGCCCGCCGACACTCCACCCCCTCAACCAGGTTACCGAGCTATGTGTGGAGGAGGGAACCAGAAGGGAGGAGACAGGGAGGAGACTCCCTTTCCCTCACTTGCTCATTGCTCATGCATCAAGATCGATGTCCTCAGTTTTTTTTTTTTTTTTACTGGACAGCTTGGACCAATGGTGCTTTGCTATTGGTCCAAACCATCCTCAGAGCTCAAGCCTCTAGCCCTGATCGCACGCCCCTGATGTAATTGGAATCTCCCTTTCAGTTAAAGAAATGCAGGCTTATCTCTTTACAGCCCTGAGATTAATGAGCACATACCCTCCCATTCAGGAATCAGTCAGGAAAGAACATGGTGAAATAAATAGCTTTTTCTTTGGAACAGAAACTGGTAGAAATCTGCAACAGTGTGTTTTTTTTTTTTTTTATTCTTACATCATGTACTTTGAAGACCCAGAGAGATTGTTTTTTTCCTCAACAAAAGTGGAGTTGCACTTTAAGAGCAAGCTGCAGCTGGGGGGGTTATGAGGCAAGGTGAAATCTTTTCTCAAGTCACCTCTAGAGGGCGTTGCATGGACTTAGGTTCTCCTGATTGGCCACATGCAGCAGATCTTATTATCTCACAAGGGCAGTTCGCAAATAGGTAATAGAGGGGCGGAGTTTACCTATTTTATTTTGGTTTTATTTAGTTTGTACTATTGGTAGGGAAACACAATGGGGGAATTTATCAGAACTTGAGCAAACAAAATCTGGAGCAGATTTTAAGAAAACATGTATAATATTTTTGGAAGACTTTAAATTCTGCCTGACAGGTCCTATTTGATAGCACCTCTGAAGAGCAGGAAGGAAGAACGGAGAATAGCTATGAATTTCATCATACTGCAGCCTGTATGATAGTTCAAGTGCTATACATAATATCACTGATTCAGAAATGCTCCCTCAGGCCTTTGGAGGAGAATGAATAATTTCTCTATTACAGGATTTAAATTCTAAGTGGGATTTTATATCCAGTGCCATTTTCTTGATGTGGCGTCCGCCTCTGATATGCTGAGCCTATATAATCCTTAATAACCATATAAAGTCTCTTTTACTTAAATTGGAAGATGTTCAATATGTGTTTTATGGAATTTTTTAAAAATAATATATTAGTTAAGGACCTTGGTTTTACAAAACATGGCGGGACAACGCAACAGGTTCACTTATTTACCATTAACCCCCTCCACCCCACTGCTCTAGTGCCTTCACTGCCCTACTGCTCCATCAGCTCCTGATGTGATGTGAATTAGTATGGGTCCTCTGCCTCCTCTAACTGCTTTAGGGGCTCGGACTTTCCTGGTTCCATGCTCCACATATGGTGATTGCACCCTAAAGTGCAGAAGCTAGGGATACATGTCTACAACCTCCTTTGCCCTTTCTTACATAGTGAAATCTCTAGAAATATGGGCATGCCCTCTTAAAGTGACATTAAACTCGGGAGAATCATGGGGATAATTAAATACACTCATCCCCATAGTTAGAGCCAGTATGGGACACTGCAGCTGTCACAGGTCAGCTCTATTGATCAAGAATTGAGCATTCACATACTGCTGATCACTCAGTTCCCAATCTTCTCCCTGCAGATTGTCAGTCACCGTTCCTCGCAAGGATTCCCTCCTCACCTCTCCATTCCTTCCGTGCTGACTGGAGGGACAAACTGACTGCTGACTGGAGGTGGAATGCTATAGTGTTCTAGAGTGGCAGAGTCATCTGTCAATCAGGTGGCAGGGTGGATCCCAACAATATTGTTGGGATCTTTCCTGGCCGCAGCGCAAATCTGCTCTGTCAAAATATATGCTGAGTTTTGGTTTACAGGAGGACATAGTAAATGCCCTCCTGTGACCCTAAAGAGAACTATGGCAAAAAAGGTTTGGCCATAGTTCTCTTTTAAAAATACATTCAAGTACTTTATTTATTAACAAAAATGTATCTTATTTGTGTATCACTCAGCGGCAGATCCTCAAATCATCTCTGAATTCATGTTGACACTGTCCTTCCTTCTGGAGGGTGGCTACTTTTCCCCATGGTCCCTGTGTGTGTTGTAAAGAAGCCACCACTCCAAGCTTGCTCCCCGTGATGGACTGCAATCTCACATTTAGTTTAATAAATTGTATTGAGGTTGTAGTCCATCACAGGAGTGAGTTTGGAGCGGTGTGTACTTTACAACACACACAGGGAGCATGGGGAACAAAAGTAGTCACCCTCCAGAAGAAAGGACAGTGTCAGCATGAATTCAGAGATGGTTTGAGGGTCTACAGCCAAGTGATACACAAATAAGATACATTTTTGTTAATAGGGTACTTAAGTGTCACTTTAAATAAAATTCCACAGTCACTACACAGGACTGCAGTCAGATTGGCTGCCTTTGTGTTCCTGGTGACTTGCCAACCTATAGCACAAGCCTGGAAAGAACCCACCCTTAATTTAAATCAGGTCAAACGGATGCTCACAGGCACGATGGTCATGGAAAAGTTGATGGCAATATTGCATGAATCATACAAGGATTTCCTGTGGACCTGGAAGCTCTGGTTGTTTCATTTACAATCCCTCAGTTTAAACCATAACCTCATATGCATTTGATCGCCTGGGTGGGAATCGCACCCCGGGTAGAGATCACTCTTTAACTCTCTATTTTCTATTCTTTCTTTCTCTTTCTTCTTTTCCGACTATCTTGGTTAACTTGATTTTCTTCTCTAGAACATATACTCCACTCCTTCACCGTGCCACATTGTCTGGACTTGGAGGCTTCTCTCTTTTCCTAACTTGCCCATATGATCTGCATTGTGATCAACTGCAAAGCTTGCTACGGGTCACTCCCACCTGACAAGTTATTGTTCATATAACGTTGCCTACTGTTACTGCTAGTTGTTATTGAAATGACTACCTCTTGTACTACATTTATACTTATTTCAATAAGTAATGTTATATTTGTATTCTTTGTAATACACAAACACATACTTATGGGTATGAGGGAACATGTGATTCTGTTTCCTTCCTTGTAAAGATCTGGCTGGCTGAGTGGCCAGTTGCAAAGCCTGAGCACATGGGGTGGGGCCTGTCTAAGCTTGATCTAGAATATAAGTAACGGGGAAGAAGGTTGTGGAGGTGATAATTTAAGAGTTGCTCAATGCAAGTTATAAAAATCATATTCAATAATAAATCTCCTATAACCTTACTATGTGATAAATCAAAAATATTATAAAACCCTAAAATGTGAAAAACAGCTGTGATTAAATAAATATAATAACATATCCACATATATAACCAATGCTAAACAAAAAATATGTGCTGCAAATAATAAACAGAATTGCCTGAAACTGGCCTGAAACTGAAAACGACAGTTACGCTTTTTGCCTGGAGTTGCGAGTCTTCTTTCCTGGAGTCTATTTAATCAAATTTATGAACAGCATTACACTAGCATCATAAATCTGGTGCAAATATATCCCTTGCGACCATATGTGAGTTCAAACTCTCACAATTGCTAAGATAAATTCCCCCCAATGTTTCAAAGTTCATAATCTTTCTGTGTTACTGTTTCATTCAACACACAAAAAATGTCCTTGGAAATGAATCCACCACCTTTAACCAGGTAAAATTATTCAAAACATGGCACACGTTTTGAAATTCCACATCGAAGGTGCTCCAAGTATGTTATTCACCACCACCTTCAGAAAGGCTCAGTCACTAGATAGAATGGACCTCAAATTATAGAGGTCATAAGCACATTTCCACCATTATCTCAAGATCTCCAGATTGGAATAGGAACACACAATTATTTCACAACAGATCTCTTTACCATCATTGCAACACCATGTCCTTACATTCTCTCATTGTGGGAAGGATATAAATATAAAATACAATCTAATAGTGTAATACTACTTTATTAAAAATAAAAACTGAATAGAAAATATATAGTTGTGCTGACATGACATAAGTGCACAGAGCACTATGATAAACAGCATGCAAGTGTAGAAAAAACTATCATCTGCCTGAGGTCCCACCACAAACACAAAACCACTGGGCAACATTGTCGCTATTGGTGGTAAATCCTGGGTCTGTCCTTGCACTCAGGGTAGGAACCGTATACCAATGCGATGATGTCATCTGCTTAACCTTGCTCTATACCTACACACCTACATGCTGTTTATCACAGTGGCCGGTTTAGCTTTAAAGTAGATCTAACCCAATCACTAACATTTCATACAATCTTTAACATGTCAATGTAAGTTCAAAAGTCATGTTCAATCCTTTGAATTCTGCAGCTTTCATTAAAATAATATCTGGCAATCCTGCCAATAAACTCTTTGTTGTGATACTGAAAGAGTTATTCACAAAGCTGCCGAAGGCAGCCGAGTGAATGACCGAACTGTAGTGAAGCCGAACAACGGCTATTCACTGCGGCTCAGTACGGCTGATTTCAGCTGTACATCAGCTCAAATCAGCCATCTATCGGCTGCACTTCCGTCAGCCGAACATGCTCTAGTGCAGAAGGACTTCGACACAGCCGATCCAACATCTGGAGTCGAGCGGAAACATATGCCTTCGGCTCGGCTGAGCAGCTCGGCCACCTTGCGGGAGTTGTACGGGCTATAGTCAATAGCCCGTACAGCAGCCCTTCGGTTCGCTGGAACCAAAGGGCTCTGGCGGCCGAAGCATCAGCCGCAGCTATGACTGGATCCTTCGGCAGCTTTGTGAATAGACCCCCTTACTGGTATAGAATAGTGCTCTCTACCTGTGTCCAAATTCTGCTCCTGAATTGTCACCCTGTCCTACAGGCTGCCGATGGAAATTACAAGTGGCCATTTCAATATACATTACACATGCATAGTCTAATGTTGTCATTATCAGGAAACCTGATAAATGAAATGTAGCCATTGCTGAAGTGTATGTAGACAGGAAGTGACGGCAAATTGGCTGCAGGAGTTTATCAGGACTGAGATGGGACAAAGGATAAAAAAGGTAAATATTATAATTTTTCTATCTATTTATCAGAATCAAGCTTTTTAAATTATGCTTTGCTAGTTTTGTAGTCATGATGAAAGGGGTAGTGTTGTTGCCCCCCAAAACTCATTGGCTGTTTTTGTGCTTTTGACTTTTGGCTGTTTTTGTTGTTATGACTTTTGGACTCTTTCACCTTTTGGTTTGGCACCCTTTATTTCTTAACATTAAGCAAACAGTTGGGGTTTATGCCTACTTTGCCATTGTCTACATGGGTAAAGAACAGATTCCCTTTGAGGACCCATGCAGACTATCTGTTGCATTAACAAACAAAATGTTGTGCTTCAAAAACTATATGGCAGGTAAGACAGTTCAAATATGCGTATATTACATGTGTATAAAAAAAAGCAGCTGCAATTCTCATCTCCCCACTGGCGCTGTCTCCCGCAGACTTCCCACTCTCCAATGTGGCACCATTCATCTTCTGGGCAATTCAACCCACTTCCTGTGAGCCCAGGATGTCATGGACACACTAATCCTTATGCTGGCCTGGGCTCACAGTACTCCTGGATACTGCAGCGCTCTCACATCATTAAATGGTTGATGTGCTGTTCAGGAGTAAGGGTCACCTACTGCTACCGCTGCATGATAAAAGGAAGTACCTGTAATGTCAATGGCCTATAGAAGGCAGAAAAAAATGCTGGGTTTTAAGCCTCCAGCCTCTATGAAAAGCTAAAATACCAGTTTTGGGCAGACTGATATTTTAAAGCCTATCTGTGGGCAAACCAAAAATCTATCTTTGCAGGGTTGCTTGCAAGGGTTAAGTGCTCCTTTATGCCTACGGGACCGGAGTAAACTACTTTTACTTACCTGATCCCCCCTCCCCTGGCAGTCAGCGCTCACCTCTTGCCCTCCACTCTAGCTGGTGGAATATTCCTTGGTGTTCCCGTGTATAATGCAGGTCTATGAAACCTGCATTAGATGTGATGACAGTCCTTGGACTGCCGGAGTGAAGAGGAGAAGAGGCTGCAGGGACCGGTCTAGCAGCACAGAAGGAGCGGGGATCAGGTAAGTAAAATAGCTGTTTCCTGCAGGCACAAATGAGCACTTAACCCTTGCAGTGCAGGCCTGGATATGCACTTTGAAGACCCTAGGATGCTTCACACGTTACCATTTAGTATCTACACACAAAGGGGTTAAGCTTGTCTGTGACTGAGTCCTACACCGGCTTTTACAGTGTGAGCAGGGCCATTAAATAAATTGCATTTGCTTTGCGGTCTCATTAATCCTTTTAGGAGAGGCTTCTTGGCCTCCTATGTTATTTTTTTCCTTTAATGTCATGTGAGTCAATGTCGGTAATATAGAACGTGATATATCCTAGTCATAAAATGCCCCGAAGTAGAAGGACCACTGTGTTGAGTCAGCAATCATCCAGCTGGGAGGACCCGAGGGCGCTCGGTCAAAGACCACATAATTTACATGTTCCACAAACAGTTTGTTTTGTAGCAAGCGAATGGCTGGAATAACCTCAATGAATTATTCATTAGGCGCTCTGGTTCAGGTAATCTTCCTGTGAGACCATAGCGGGTGTACGCAGAGTTTTTTTCTTTTTTTTTTTTGCACGCCTGCTTCTCCCTCCTCTTCATCCTCAGAAGATGCAAGCTCACAAAAGGTTTACATCAATTCCCACTTTTATCTTTTCATCGCTCTCTTCCCTCACAAAGAGCTTGATTTCAAGTACACATTTTAATATCCTTGTTTGCGCAGTTAATTACCCGCATTAGCAAAAAAAAAAACACCTCTTTATCGCGAGGATGTCAAACTGTTTTTGTGACACAAGAAAATATTGATTAAAGTGGCAGCAAGGCTTTCAACTGGAAAGGGTTCAATTTTACCTAAAGATCATTTTGCATTAAATGTAAAATGTGTGCAGAGTCCATTAACAATAGCTGCTGTCATTTCAAAGAAGCACTTGTATAAAGAGAACTAATGGGGGGTTTTAATGTTTAATATTGTGCTTTGAAGGAAATCTCTACTTTCACACAAAAAGAATGACGATTTAATGTGTTTAATTACTATAAAGGCCATTTTATAATTAAATGTTGTTAAAAATCACTTTCTATTATAATCTGTGGCAGATTTTATAAGGTTGTAAAGTGATTCAGATGTTGCTTCTTTGAAATTTGTTTAAAGAATTTGCATACATTGACGACATCCCTTACAAGAGGAGCTTTTTTGGGGGGGCTTTCTAAGACTCTTCACAGCTTAAAGTGTACTTCCACATTTGTAATCAAATTTGAGAAACCTTTTTTTTCCCTCTTCAGTCTATCATGAATGCAGCTGCTAGACTCATCTACCTAATCAACCGCTCAGTGTCTGCAACTCCCCTCTATCAATCCCTCCCTGGCTTCCAATCGCCCAAAGGATAACATTCTAAATATTAACAACCACATACAAAGTCATCCACAACTCTGCTCCCCGTCTATATCTCCAACCTCTCAAGACCTCTTGCTCTCTAACTCCCTCGTCAACTACTCCTATGCTCGCCTCCATGATTTCTCTAGAGTCTATCCCATCCTTTGGAACTCCTTCCCCCATACTGTCCATTTATTGCCTACTCTCTCTGCCTTTAGGTGATCCCTAAAGACTCATCTCTTCAGGGAAGCCTATCCTGCCTCAACCCAACCACTGAACAATCACTTTCGCAAACAATTCAGCCCCACACAGCTACCACCTGTTGTATCACTTGCCTCTGCCTTTTAGATTGTAAGCTCTCACGGGCAGGGTCCTCCTTACTATCTTGTCTTTATTTGTATTGTTTTATCCCCTCTTTATTTGCTTTAATCCTGCCAGTGCCCCCTCTCTCCACTCCAGGCATGGAGGCAGATGTGTACTTGCATGTATCACTTTGCACATAGAGTCTCCCTGCTTGGGGATACAGGACATCGTGCTAACGTATGGCATGCCTGTATCTTCTGTAGTCAGCTTGGCTGCCACCCCCCTGCCCAGACCTGCTGTGTTTATTGACAGAGGCTGGTTGGAGTTCTAACCTGTCCCCAGGCTTAGGCCTGGGGGTGGGAATGCTCAAGTGTGGGAAATGTTGCCTAGGCCTCAAGCCTGGAGGAGACCTAATACTGAAGGAGGAGGAGAACCAGGGAAGCTATTGGCTGCTGGAGGTACTTGGCACTGGAATGGACCTCAGGAGCAAGTCTGGTGTCTCTCCTAGGGAAGATCTCATGCCTATTCCTCTTCAACTGTTGCTCAAATACCCAGTGTGAGCATGTGCTTTTATTAATTCTGAACTGTGGAATACTGAAAAGGACTGGTGAGTCTGGTGTTCTGTTTTGTTCTATCTTGGCCATGGATGCTGTAAGCCCTATGCCCTCTCTCCCAACTATGAAGTTGTGCAATAAAGTTCCTTCAGCATTATAACTACAGTCTATATCTCAGTTTTACCCTTCACCAGAGAAGGTTGCTATAATCCCTAGACAAGCTATAGAAGACCCCTTCATCCATCGGCTCCTTCGGGGGTGATCATTAAAGGGCAATCCTTTCAAGCTCCTCCTTTGACTTCTCGCTACTACAAGGAAGTCTATCTTAGCAATAACCCGGTCAGAAAATCCAGAGGCGTTGCCATTTGTTTCCACACATCCATTCCTTTTATTGCTGCGGAGACGGAGAAAGATAAAGAAGGCAGATATATCTTTGTCAAAGGCAAAATATTTTCCAAAAAAATAACATTCGCTAATGTCTATCTTCCTAATCATAACCAGATACCGACCTTGCTTTCCATCCTGGATAGACTAGAAGATTTTGCCGATGGCATTCTGATCTTAGGTGGGGATCTGAACTTCACCATCGACCCCTCAGTGGACTCTTCCACTGGGAAATCTCACGTTCCCCTTTCCTCTCTCAACAAACTTAAAAAGAAGTTGCATAGCCTTCAATTGACTGACGTGTGGAGAATTCTACATCCTTCTACACGGGACTATACTTTTTACTCCCATCCACATAAATCACACAGTAGAATTGATCTTTTTTTCACATCCCATCACCTACTTACTTGGCACCCCAAAGCCTCGATTGACTCCCAAATTTGGTCCGATCACTACCCGATCTCCCTTTCACTGTGCAGATATATCTTTGTCAAAGGCAAAATATTTTCCAAAAAAATAACATTCGCTAATGTCTATCTTCCTAATCATAACCAGATACCGACCTTGCTTTCCATCCTGGATAGACTAGAAGATTTTGCCGATGGCATTCTGATCTTAGGTGGGGATCTGAACTTCACCATCGACCCCTCAGTGGACTCTTCCACTGGGAAATCTCACGTTCCCCTTTCCTCTCTCAACAGACTTAAAAAGAAGTTGCATAGCCTTCAATTGACTGACGTGTGGAGAATTCTACATCCTTCTACACGGGACTATACTTTTTACTCCCATCCACATAAATCACACAGTAGAATTGATCTTTTTTTCACATCCCATCACCTACTTACTTGGCACCCCAAAGCCTCGATTGACTCCCAAATTTGGTCCGATCACTACCCGATCTCCCTTTCACTGTCTATCCCAGACACCCCGAAATGTACACCAACTTGGCGCCTCAACGAAAACCTCATACAAGACTCAATCACCGTAGCAGCAGTACAACGCACAATCTCAGACTTTATGCTTGTACATGCTCACGATCCTACCCCCTTACCGACTCGCTGGGAAGCCCTCAAATGTCTTCTTAGAGGCACTCTCATCTCCCATGGCTCTCGACTAAAAAAAGAAAAATCAGCAGCTGTCCACTCCTTACTTCAGGAGATCCTTTCCCTGGAAACCAGTCACAAATCCTCTAACGACTCCACTGTCCTCCAAACTCTTACTCACAAACGTACCCAACTCCGTCTATTATTTGACCAGGCTGATCTGAAGCATAGGGACTCCCTTAAAAGGTCCCTCTACGAACACGGAGATAAATGTAGCCGCATGCTTGCACGCTCAATCCGTATTAAACGAGCTTGGACGTTTATCCCCAAAATTGTATCCAGTTCTTCCCAAATGGTTCATAATTCTGAACTTATCGCAAAGGCCTTCTACTACTCTGACCTATATAATTTACACAAGAAACCCTCATCACCTTCCTCCACATCAACCCTACCTAACATTGACCAATACATCTAATCCACTCCCTTCCCCAACTTATCTGATGATGCGAAAAATGACATTAGCTGCCCTTTCTCACAAGAAGAAATATTAAGTGCTATCCTTACCCTCCAACCAGGTAAAAGCCCAGGTCCGGATGGATATACTGGCTCCTTTTACAAGCACTTCCGTGACTCCTTGACTCCTATCCTCGAACAGACTTTTAATTCCATCTCCAGTGACTGCACATTTACCCCTCAATCCCAAGAGGCCCATATTACAGTCATACTGAAAGACGATAAGGACCCAACCCTATGTGCCAGCTATAGGCCAATTTCTTTAATTAACGTTGACATAAAATTATTCGCCAAGCTCCTTGCCAACAGACTAGGACGATACATACCGAATCTCATACACAGAGAACAAGTAGGATTCATCCCCCACCGCAAAGCTAGAGATAACACAATTAAAACTCTGACCCTACTTCGCTATGCTAGCTCCCGTAAAATACCCCTATGCCTTCTCTCAGTTGACACGGAAAAGGCGTTTGATCGCCTCAACTGGGATTTCCTCTTTCATACACTTGAACAACTTGGCATCACCCCCACTTTTCTCTTCTACATAAAAGCTCTATACCACTGTCCCACGGCTAGAGTTCGAGTTAACGGCCTCGTGTCTGAACCCATCCACATACCTAATGGTACTCGACACCTGAAGAGGGTGCGGCTCCAGGTCAGTGGCTCCAATATTTTCAGCTGCGAGGTTTTTACCTCTCAATACCCTCCCGCACCAACCTACATGAGACTCCTACCGCCTATGAGGCACTTTGCCTGTCAGACGCCCCCCCCCATCATTCCATCTGTAGGTTCAATGGGACCTGACCACCCTCTACAACTGGATCTACATCTGCAGTCGAGTCCCCTGGGCCTAGCCCCCCCTCACTTGACCTGATAAGATAATTCAACAACATCTTAACACATATTGTAACAGGTCTTCCTGTTTATTTCCCACATGCTGGTACTTGTTGTACTTGTTGTACTGTTATACTGTTTGTACTCGTAATAAATACTCTGTACTTGTTGTACGTTACACTTAAAAACAATAAAACTTTATTACTTAAAAAAAAGAGCAATCCTTAAGCTCTAGGAAAAATACTTTGCTTAGGCTGAGATGATGTCATTGTTTTGCTGCAGACAGGAGGAAGCACTTACCCTTTTGTCCATGTCCCTTCTCTACATTATAACTTTATAGTAAGTCACAAAGTGGGAGGCTGCTGCAGGGGGCTGATTAGAAACTGCATAGGTGCTAAGACTGACATGACTGTGCCATCCCTGAGCCAGCATTTCAGTTCAGGCAGTAGATGATGGCTCTACTGTGCCTGAAAAAAAGATGGCTTCATCCATCTGATGAGAAAAGCAGATGAAAGTTTTGCAATAAATGTCTGTAAATGTTACTCTTAAACATTACTTAGCATACATGTACTATCATAAGAAAATATAGTGGATGCCTGGTCAGCTTATATAGTCCATGCTTAAACTTCTGGAGCTCTCCTATTGGAAATTAACTAGATTGTCACTGCCTTTCTGACATCCCAGGAAACCCACAGCTCCCCTCCTACTTAACCTGTTGTTCTTATATTGCTGGTAGCTGTTTAATACAATCATGGCCTGTACATATGGGTTTTCTGGTTAGAACAACAAAACACCAGCTGGTTTTCTAGCTGCGATTTGGGATCCATTATCTAGTGTAGCGCCCTCTAAAATGTCACTATTCAATTTAGAGATACCTGGACTGTAACCAGTCTAGATACTGATTATACAGAGCTCTGCATTCTATAGGTGTCCCTGAGTCTGCTGGATTGATTGCTCCTCCTGTTGCTGAGGAAAAGGGAGCCTTGGCATACAGTGAGGGAGGATCCACCCTCAGGTTATGACTATGCACCTGGCCCTAGCCAATCCCTGAGTAGGATGACTCAGAGGCGTGGTTGAGGGCAGGTGATAAAAGGTCTGGGGACATTGTGGAGAGCTCTCTTTCCCTTAGGGGCCTCGCCCTAGGAGGACTGTGTGTGATGCAGAGCAAGCAGCCTGGGCCTCAGCACATGGCAGGTGCTGAGGGGCCTGGAGGCCTAAGGATACACTGATACTTCACTGGGCCCATACACGTGGCAGGTGTTGGGTGCCTTGTTCTAAGAAGATACTCTCATTTAACTGGAGTGCTCCTTGGCAGTTGCAGATGCTGAGGGCACAGAAGTTCCAGATCCTAAAGAGGAAAATACCTGATGGAAGCTGGGTCGGGGAGGAGTCCGCTTGTTGAGGGGTACCGCAGAGGAGCTGGTGCGAGCGTCCGTCTGGGACCCACAAGGGAGATCCCACACCCTATTCCAGGTATCTGTTCACAGTACTACTACTACTACTACTATTGGTCCCTGGGACCAGATCGCAGTGATTTCGGCCTTAGCGGTTGCTAGGGGAGAAAGCTGTCCTCAGAAGTATTTCCAAATGGCATCCTACAGACCCTAAACCCTCTCTCTCCTATTGATGTTGCAAATAAATACCCTAAAAAGACCCTAAGACTCGAGCCGTTCTGTCCGTGAGTGTCGGTGTGCTGTTGCTGATCAAAGGGGACTGGCAGCTGGAACCAACAGGTAGGAGAACCTATTTCAAACTCAGCGGCTCCTTCGGGGGTGAGCGCTACACTAGTTTTTCTTTTAATTAGAAGAGTAAAAATTATTTATTTGCACGTAGGCTAAGCAGGAGAAGCTCATGAGAGCTCCTTAGCTCAGATGAATGTAAAATATAATTTGCTGGCTTTCTCACAATTATAGCATATTCCATGTGTGATATGACCTTTACATCTGGCTGTGTGCAATATTCCCTGTTCTATTCCAACTCCTAGCAAGCTCAGGCTAACAGCGGTTCTAAAGAAAGTTACATAAGGTTCTACCATCAGTATTGCTTTCTGCAGTTCACGGGTTTCTAAGTCTATAGCTTTAAACAGCATCATGATTACAAATGCTGGGTCTGCAGACTACAGCATTCAATATTCCAGCCTGTTATTATTATTATACAGGATTTATATAGCGCCAACAGTTTGCACAGCGCTTTATAATGAGATGAGTCTTAAGGAATTGCCTAAAGGCAGTCAGAGTGGGAGATAGAGTGACAGGTTGGGGTAAGGAGTTCCAAAGAATTTTATTTTTGCAGATAATTATAAAGTGCCCAATGACACCCCAGTCATGTAAGAACCACTGCACAGCTTTTTTTTTGGCAGTCCAACTTAAATTAAAAGGTCACTATCACAAAAAAAAAATCTGTTTTTCGATAACTGTTTGCACTGAAACATCACATGTAGTGGTGTTATATTTTTTTTTATTTAGCTCAGGAGTAAAAATACATTTAATTTGTTTTAATCAGGTAAATATTTAAAAATATTTGTATTCTCATTCCACTTAGGCTACTTTTGTACTTTAGCTGTTTCTATAGTCACTTTGAAAAACAAATAACATAAAAAAGGTTGTTTAAATTAATTGTGTGTTGACAACTAATTGTTTTTTTAAAAAAAATCAGCTGAATTAACATGTGTTGTATTTTTATACACAGAATACATTTTCCAGCTCAGAGGAAGGAGGCTGAAGACATTTCATTGGTCACCACAGAGGATGAGGTAAAATCTGTTTTCTTTTAAAAGTTAACATCAGATTATACACAAAATAAAATTAGCAAAATATGTTCTGTATTTATACTGATTATGATAATTATACTTGTGTAGCGCCCTCTAAAATGTCGCTATTCAATTTAGAGATACCTGGACTGTAACCAGTCTAGATACTGATTATACAGAGCTCTGCATTCTATAGGTGTCCCTGAGTCTGCTGGATTGATTGCTCCTCCTGTTGCTGAGGAAAAGGGAGCCTTGGCATACAGTGAGGGAGGATCCACCCTCAGGTTATGACTATGCACCTGACCCTAGCCAATCCCTGAGTAGGATGACTCAGAGGCATGGTTGAGGGCAGGTAATAAAAGGTCTGGGGACACTGTGGAGAGCTCTCTTCCCCCTAGGGGCCTTGCCCTAGGAGGACTGTGTGTGATGCAGAGCAAATGGCCTGGGCCTCAGCACATGGCAGGTGCTGAGGGGCCTAGAGGTATAGGATACACTGATACTTTGCTGGGCCCATGCACGTGGCAGGTGATGGGTGCCTTGTTCTAAGAAGATACTACCACTAAACTGGAGTGCTCCTTGGCAGTTGCAGATGCTGAGGGCACAGAGATTCCAGATCCTGTTGCTACGGAAAATACCTCACTGGGCCCATACACGTGGCAGGTGTTGGGTGCCTTGTTCTAAGAAGATACTCTCATTTAACTGGAGTGCTCCTTGGCAGTTGCAGATGCTGAGGGCACAGAAGTTCCAGATCCTAAAGAGGAAAATACCTGATGGAAGCTGGGTCGGGGAGGAGTCCGCTTGTTGAGGGGTACCGCAGAGGAGCTGGTGCGAGCGTCCGTCTGGGACCCACAAGGGAGAGCCCACACCCTATTCCAGGTATCTGTTCACAGTACTACTACTACTATTGGTCTCTGGGACCAGATCGCAGTGATTTCAGCCTTAGCGGTTGCTAGGGGAGAAAGCTGTCCTCAGAAGATTCCAATGGCATCCTACAGACCCTAAACCCTCTCTCTCCTATTGATGTTGCAAATAAATACCCTAAAAAGACCCTAAGACTCGAGCCGTTCTGTCCGTGAGTGTCGGTGTGCTGTTGCTGATCAAAGGGGACCGATAGCTGGAACCAACAGGTAGGAGAACCTATTTCAATATTCAGCGGCTCCTTCGGGGGTGAGCGCTACACTTGATTATTATTATTAAAAGCATATTAAAAGCAAACAATAATTACTTTTCTAGAATATAATAGTAAATAATTTGAATGGTATGAAGAACTATGTATTACTGTTTCTTTGGCCTGATTGCATTACTTCCTTATTCATATTCAAGAACAACATTTTGTAAGCCGTCATGATACCTACAGTATATGTTTTAGTCTCTTCTACATCTGGTTTTTATCTCTGTAGCCAAGGTATTTTTATTTATTTATTTTTTATGAGGGATGATTTTTGATTCATCTCTTCTATATAGTTCAAAAAAGTCTATTGTTTCAAATACAGTGGTACCTCGGTTCACGAACGCCTCTGTTCATGAACAATTCGGTTCGCGACCAGGAAGTTTCGTCAAAATTCTGCCTCCGTTCGCGAACTCTGCCTCGGCTGACGAACACGATCGCGGCCATCTTCTCCACTCCCTGACACATGGTTGTGGCTTCCTGCACCCAAGATTGCGGTCGCAGACAGGGCTGTGGACATTTACTGTGAATCTTTTTTGTGTGCTTTGTAGCACATACAGTACTGTACAGTATTACTGTATTCAATCCAGCATGGCTCCCAAGAAAGTGCAGAGCAAGTATGTGGGAGAAAGAAAGCACAGAGCATTAATGAAGGTGACAAGAATGTGCAGAGCAAGTATGTGGGAGAAAGAAAGCACAGAGCATTAATGAATGTGACAAGAATGTGCAAAGTGTTAATGAAGGTGACAAGAAAGCGCAGAGCATTAGTGAAGGTGACAAGAATGTGCAGAGCGTTATTGAAGGTGACAAGAAAGTGCAGAGCGTTATTGAAGGTGACAAGAATGTACAGAGCGTTATTGAAGGTGACAAGGATATTCAGAGCAAGAATTGTGGTAAAAAGAAACTCGTGGTTAAATTTTTTTTTTCATATGGTTCAGAACGGATTAACCTGATTTACATTGAACCCTATGGGAAAATATGATTCGGTTCACAACCAATTCAGTATGCGACCAGAATCGTGGAACCTATTAAGTTTGTGAACCGAGGTACCACTGTATGTTTAAAAAAAAAATCAACTTTACAATAATTGTTGTTGTCTTTAACCACTTCAAGACCAGGTGTTTAAACCCCCTTCCTGGCCAAGCCATTTTTCAGTATTCATCGCTGCGGTACTTTGACTGACATTTATTCCGTCATGCAACGCTGTACTGAAATGAATTTTATACCATTTTTTGGGGACAGATAGAGCTTTCTTTTGGTGGTATTTAATCACCACTACGGGTTTTATTTTCCAAAAGAAGCTGATGAAGCAGAGATCTGCTCCATCAGCTTCTTTGCAGCTTCAGAAGCTGGAGAGTGACACAAGAATGCTGAAGTGATGTATTATACAACACTTCCGCATTCTTTCAGAGGAGAGGGGACCGGAGGGAGCTTGTGTACCGAGCTCCCTCGCATCCCCTGTTACACAGGTGACATGCTGATCCCGGGCTCGCACAGGGGACAGCGGTCGCACGCCCAATGGCACGTGCGAGGGGACGCCGCTCAGATCTAGAGAGCTCTGGGCCAGCCGTTTTTTTACTACGGCCGGCCCGGAGGCAGTTAAATGATATAAATAATATTTAATACTTTTTTATTATTTTCAACAGAAATAACTAAGAAATGACTTTGAATGGAAAAGAAAAATGGAGTGAACCCTCAAGACATGCCAGAATAAGTTTTACCAGATTTTCAAAATGCATTGACACACTCAATGTGTGACAAGTCATGATTTCTGCAAGGCAGGTGCGCTGAGGACATAGCAGGGGCTGTTTGTTTGCCAGAGCCACCTTGTTTTTCCAATACCTCTTTTTGTGAGTGAGATTCACAGGAATCCTTTTTAGAAAGCTCCCTTGTGGAATCACGAGGTGGAAGTCTGAGGACACCATAATGACCATGCCTACTTGTAATCACACCCATAAAACCACGCCATCATTTGTAGCCTGACCCACAAATCATGCCCCCATTTTTGGCATGCCCAGTTGGTCATAGACTTCTGAAAGAGGAAGCAAACATTGAAGATGGAAAAACAAAGTGCCCTGGACACTATATGGAGTGAAATAATGTGGTGCTTGCAGCGCGCCACAGCGTATCAGACGTGAAGTAAAATTAAGCTAACAGTGGGAGTGGCTGAAGATGCATGATTAAATAAACCCTGAGCCGACTCTACTATGGGTCAAGCATGCGTAACATACAGAGTTCAGGGATCAGAGTGTGTAATGTATGGACTTCAGGGGTCAAAAGAGCATAATACATGGAGTGCAGAGGTAAGGAGTGTGTAATAGAAGACACAAGGGTCAAGAGTGCAAGGAGCAGAGAGCAGGAATCACGAGAATGTAACATACAGAGTGCAGGGGACAGGAGTCGGTAACACATGAAATAAAGCGGCCAGGAGCAAGAAACGCATGGAGTATAGGGGTCATGAGTAGGTAATGCATTGAGTACTGGGCTCATCAGTAGGTAATAGATGGAGTACAGTAGTCATTAGTAGGTAATGCATGGAGTGCAGGGGACATCAGTAGGTGATGCATGGAGTAGAGGGGACATCAGTAGGTAAGGCATGGAGTACAGGGGTCATCAGTAGGTAACACATTGAGTACAGGGGTCATGAATAGGGGACAATAGCAAGCCATGCAGTTGAGAACTCAGTAATAAGTAACACAGGATTCAGTAGTAACGTAGGGTTCACTAGTAAATAGTCCAGGTGTCAGTAATAAGTGAAGCAGAGTTCAGGGGTCAGTAGTTAGTAACTCAGGGTTCAGGGGTCACTAGTAGGAAGTTGGATAACGGGGAGTTTACTGTATATTGAAAAAAATAATTTTTAATTATACGATACAACTATCATGGACAAAGTGCAGCAAATGTAAACTAGGGGGCTAACGCAGCTTGCACAAATTAACAGTCAAAAGACAAATGTGTAATAAGCAACTCTCAAAGAAGGCCTTATGCCAACAAGGACAGGCAAGTGTATGCATTAGAACAATCATGTAATGGCTATACCATACCAGAGATTTGATCACATTTATAAATCTGAAATAACAACTTTTGGCCGAAACAGGCGCTATAAATTCTTGGATATTATAAATCAGTAGATTATCTTCACTTCACTTTCTGCTTCATAGTGACAGCATGACTGCGATTTATTTGTGCACTACTCTGTCTTGCGTGCATTATTATTTTTTTTATTAGACCATGTTGTGCCCTATCATGTCTGCTCATGTCATTTCAGAATGCTACAGCACAAATATGTGGCCAAGCTGAGATACAGTTTGCCAGGACAAAAAAATAGAATGAGCACAGAAAATATCTACCTGAGCTCTGGGAAGTGTGAAACATACTTTCGCATTTGGCTTGCTTTTTCGAAACATGGTAGTGGAGCAATATTTTCAGGGACCATTGATCTTTATGCGATCATGGCTACATGATGTGTAGAGGTTGGTATTTCTCCATGTGGTAGGTGATAGACACACATTTCTCCTTCCACAGCTCAGAATCTTGGTGGCAGGTGCATGATGACCACCATAAGTATATTTTATTTTGCAGGAGGATGTATTTTTTGCTAGCAAGATGTAATTTTTTTCCAATAAATGTGTTAAATTGCCACACTTTGAATTATTGCTTACTTCCACGACAGTTTTCCTTTATTAACTTGCATGTGTATGTCAATGGGGGGCGTCTGTGGTAACCACTTACATTTTCAGGTTGCCTCCAAGTGACCAATGTCAAGTACAGTTTTGAAAGTTTTGTTTTATCATTAACACAGATTTGACTCTGGATTCCAACTGTTCAACTTGAAAATCAACTATTTTGTTACTCTAAAGTTCAAGCAATGCATATGTGCAATATTTGGCACTGAATCCAAAGAAATCACATTGGCCATCGTAGCCAGTGCCACCACTTAATTGGTCAGATCTTGCAGCACATATTTTCTGTTGCCAATGGTAGACTATTATTGTGAAAAGAAAATTAGATTGATAGTTGTTGTGTTGTTTTGGAAAATAGATGCTAGTCAAAAAATGTGTCCATTTTTCTAAAATTAAACACATTACTTAAGCTGGCATGAGCCCCATGAACAGTTGACTTGATCGGAATTGAAATTTATGTAGGTTAGTTAGAATCCTGTCACTAATACATTTGAGCCAACCTCCTTTTTTTAATTTAAAATTGATTGGGTTTTCAAAACAATAGAACAAAAACCAGTACAGAAAAACATCATCCCCAGGGTGGGAAAACATATCATACAGAAAATGTACAAAAGCATGCTAAACCACACATTCCTAATAATAAGGGAAGACATTACAAGACACTTTAAGGGCCCATTCACACCACCTCCAGATTACCTCTAGATCAGACCAGATTGTTTCTGGACCTAAAATGCATCCCAATGTTTCCCTATGCTCTTCTTGGCCTCAGTTCACACCATCGCAGTCAGTTCCAGACCAGACGAGAAAAATACTGCGTGTCACATTTTGCCTGGTCTGGAATGCACCAGAACGCGCACAAACGTGGCAAAAACGCAGCAGAATGCAACGCAATGGGAAGAAAAACTTTTTTTCTAATCACCCCTGGACTTCCTTCTTCTGTGGAGAGAGAGATTTGTGAAGATAGGAACCATGATGGCTGAAGTGGACACCAAATTCTTTGTAGAACTTGTGGAAGCCTGCCCAGAGCTGTATGATCCGAGGCATGGGCAATATAAGAACAATAATAGGAAGATGGACAAGTGGAGAGGCATTGCTGCCTAGGTTGTCTCTGGCTATGATCATTTGAACAACTGTGGTAAGTTCATGTCTCTTATGTGCAAGCATTGTGCTGCTCTTTTCCTTGCTATCTGTAGGTCTTGCAGAGGTCCCCCAGCAAGACCTAAAATTGAACGCATCAAAAACGCGGCAAAATGCAACACAGTGAGTTCCAGATCTGGTCCAGAAAATGGTGTGAACCTGCCCTAAGGGAAAGACATCAGAGATGAGACAAGACATTCAACTTGCCCTGCTTTGGTTAATGGGTACCATACAAATGTGTAAAGCATTATATATGGATATATGGCACACTATAAGCTCCAGAAGGTAGCCAACATTTCTAACTTTTTTTGTTTTATTTTATTTGATGATGTTGTTGCAGTTTGGAGTATCTACAACTAGTATTCATAAAAAGGCAGCATTCAAAACAAATAATTTTTTTCTGTGGCATGCTGTTTAGGGCCAGTGTTTACCAGAAGAAGAATGACAGAGTTGTCTGGATTATCTTCATCCATAAGTAAATATTCTTCTAATTATTTTTCATATTCTGCTTCCTCCTTTAGGGAAGGACAATAGCTTACATCGAGCAGCTCCTGAGTAAGACGTGGCTGTTACAGCACTTGATAATTTTGTGTGTATCAAATGCCTTTGCAAATCCAGGAATTAGTTACAAACAAAAGAGGGAAATTCTATAGTGAAGCTATATTTTATTGACCCATTCACTCCCTGCTGAGAATAACTCTCGTATTAATTAGAATCCAGGATTTACCTTATAAAGGTAGTGGTGACATTACCATGGTGATGCAGATAGCCTGTGCAATGTGCAAAGCTAAGAAAGAGACCCAGAACATCCACACACCACAGGCCCCTGCAAAAAACTACAGGAGAAGGGTGGATACAAGATCACTCACTCTGCATAAGGAAAGAGAGCAGCTGTAACTGGTCTTCAAGTGATATTAAAGGAGAGCTATGAGGCGAGTGAAAATCCCTCAGCCTCATAGTTCTAGCCGACCTGTGACAATGAAACTGTCACAGGTCGGCTCAATAGATCCGGAAGTGAGCGAGCACATGCCAGCGCTCGCTCACTTCTCGATCCTGTCCCTGCAGAGAGCTGTGACTATCACTCGGGATCCGTCCCGGCTACGGCGTCTCAGTATACTGAGCTTTGGGTGACGGGAGGATGCTGGTTTGTGTCCTCCCGTTACCCTTAGGAGAACTATGGGGAAAAGCCCTGACAGGACTTTCAACAGGAAAGTCAACAGGATTTTAAGCTATTTCAAATGCTGATGAAATCACTTACAAAGAATGCTGCTTGAAGTTTAAATGTTTTAGTTTCCTGCAGAATCAGCTGATCTTCTGAGCACTGGCTCTGACTCCCTGCTTACGAGTGACTCCTTTCTCAAGCAGAGTGCTATGCAGTCACCCTTGTGTGTGCTAGTAAGCTGTGTGTGTCTCCACAAACACACAGATACAGCAAATCAAGCTGCTTCCCTCCCCCCAGGCCCACTTCCCTTCCTCCTCTCTTCTTCAATCTAGTAGATAAACAGTTGCTGAAGTCTACTCTGTCCCTTGTGATCTTGTACTGGACAGGAAGTTCAGGGAAGCTGAGCTGAGAGACTTGGAAGCAACTGTTCAGAAACCTGATGATTGTAAGTATTTGGGCAAAAAAGAAAAGCAATGCTTTGCTGGGCAATGTAATGTATATTTGTTTGATCTGGATTCATTATTGCAAAAAGTTTTAGAATGTAATACTGCTTTAATAAACAATGCTCTTGCATGCAGGCAACATTTCACAACATTTGTGACAAAACAAAGTTTCTTTACTGCACAGATCTGGAAGAAATAAGCAAAATATGACAATATTCAAGTAGGCTTAGACATGCCTCGTGTATTTAGACAATGTTTGCTTATCCTGAAGTACAACTTTAATTGACTTGCCCTAAACCACACAAAATGCATGATAATGCAACACAGTGCGAATGGGCCCTTAAAGGTATCCAGGCGGGATAAAAGCAACATGTGAATTGAATAAGATGCTATATCATCAATTACATGGGCTCAAATTGTGAAAAAATGGAAGCATGAGATATCATTTTCACACATGGATTGGGCACCACAGAGCCCAGACCTTAACCCCATTAAGAATTTTTGGGATATGCTGAAGAAGATTTTATGCAGTAGACATGTGCGCCGGCAAAAAGTCTGTTTCATTTCACATTTTTTGTTATTTTGTTTTTCGGAATTTGGATCCAAAAGTTAATTTGTATTGTTATTTGGATTCGTCCGAATCTGCAATTTTTACTAACCCCTCCCTCCTGCACCATACCAGGACACGTGCCTTTGACATGGGGAGGGTGCTTTGCCAGGGGGGATCCCCTGGAAAAGCACCTTGTCCCCATGTCAATGAGGATAAGGGCCTCTTCCTCACAACCCTGGCCTGGTGGTTGTGGTGGTCTGTGGCTTATCTGAATCTGGGTGCCCCCTTTCAGAAAGGGGCACACAGATGCTGCCCCCCCTCCCATGTGAATGAATAAGGAGTATTTGTTACCCCTACTCATTCACCAAATAAACCGTCAAATTGTAAATAAACACACCACACCATAAAAAAACACATCTGATCCCGATGAACTCTCGCCGCAAAATTACAGCTCTGACCCGAATGTCAACAAAGGGGTGGAGCAAGTTGGGATGTCACTGGACCTGTTCCACCCATTTTTCATATTTAGGAGCAGAACTGTCAATGATAGTAGCTCTGCTCTGCTATCTGGGTCTGATATGAGTTGAGAGGGGACTCCATGCTTTTTTTTTTTTCTATTTTAACATCCAACAACTCAAGTTCATTCCAAACGACATTTGAAAAGATATTCGGATGCATCTAAAATGTTATCACAAAATTTGGATACGTTCGGATTAGGTATTTTATCATTAAGAACAAAACGATTCGCACATGTCTGTTACAAAGTGGTCCGTCTCTCCCATCATCACTACAAGACTACAAAATCAATGCAACTCTGGACAGAAATAAATGTTGTGACATTGCATAAGCTTATTGAAATGATGCCATGGCGAATGGGTGTCATAATCAAAGCTAAAGGCGGGCCAATTAACTATTAGCATGTGACTTATTTTTTTGGCCAGGCAGTGTATAAAACCAGAACCAAACATCAGCATATCTCTATACTGACTAGTTTCCTTTAAAAATGACTCCTGCAATGTTTTACCTATTCTGTATTTATCCTCTAAAATCTACTATAAGCTTTCTGGAAAGTTTCACATTCACAACTTGATGAGAATTGAAAAGCAAATTGATATTGATTGGAGCAAGATTGAGCACACATTGCATTTATTAGGAAAAAATGCACAGGACTGTTGTGAAAGGAATAGGGGGAATTAAAACGCTAACTATTGCACCTGTTTTCTGATATATTTTGCTCATTTGCAGTCTGTTACTGTAATCTATATAGTCTACTGAATAAAACAAAGCTTGCAGCCTCATCTGTAACTGTGTTTTTTTTTAACTTTTAAAAATGCATATTTTAGACTGCAGTGGCTGAATAGATTTGCCTCTCCTATTCTATCCATCTTTCTTTTTTTTTTCCCCGATCAAACTACAGAACTCCAGGCAAACAGCTACATACGCAGTTGAAAAAAAGTCACACATGCTAATATTTCGTTGGACCTGATTATGGCATGTATTCACCAGGCACTCATTTCAATAAGTATTTGCAATGTCACAACAATTATTTCCATCCAGAGTTGCATTATTTTATTTACCAAGATCTTGTAGTGATGATGGGAGAGTCGGACCACTGTGTAAAGTCTTCTCCAGCACATCCCAAAGATTCTCAATTCTTAAGATCTGGGCTCTGTGGTGGCCAATCCATGTGTGAAAATGATGTCTTATGCTCCCTGAACCACTCTTTCACAATTTGAGCCTGATGCATCCTGGCATTGTCATCTTGGGATATGCCCAATGTGCCATCAGGGAAGAAAAAAATCTATTGATGGAAAAAAATGGTGATTCAGTGTAGTCAGGTTGACAGCTGACCTTATTTTTTGGACACATAATGTTGCTGAACCTAGACCTAATATCCAATGGAAGACTCTGACCTACTTGCATAGCTAAATCCAGTTGGTGACTTTTTTTCTGGAAAGGCAGTGTACATGTATGGGTGAGATTTTACTTGTCAAATGATCTTTGTATCTCCTTCCATCCAGTCCTGAGATTCCTACAGTCCTACCAGAAAGTGTTTTCTACTGAAGTTGAAGACTAACTATGGGCAAATTAAAAAGTTACATACTGTATACTGTATGATGCAGGCTGACACCATTATTAACACATGTTGAAAAATGTAAAGTAATGCGTTTTGGGGTTAAAAACAGGCAAGAAGAATACACATTATTGGGAACTCCACTAGGGAAGTCAGAAATGGAAACAAATTTTGGGGTCATAGTAGCTCACAGATTGAATAATAGTTTGCAATGCCAGGCTGCGGCAAACAAAGCGAGCAGAGTACTGTCTTGTATTAAAAAGAGAATGTACTGTAGAGACAAGTCTATAATTGTGCCACTTTATAGATCTCTGGTTCAGCCTCATCAGGAGTATGTGGTCCAGTTTTGGTCACCAATACACAGAAAACATGTCCTGGAGCTGGAGAGAGTCCAGAGAAGGGCAACAAAACTAATTAAGGGGCTGGAGGACCAACGCTATGAGACAAGGCTTTTAAACGCTGGAAGTGAGGAGATTAAGAGGTGACATGATTTTGATGTACAAAATGTTTAGTGGTGATGGCAACATCAGCAATAAACTTTTGACAGTAAACTCCATGACAAAGACTAGAGGCCACCACCTAAAACTGGTGGAGAAAAGATTTAACCACAAGGGGCGTAGGGGCTTTTTTTCAGTCAGAGCGGTTAAAGTCTGGAACTCGCTGCCACAAGAAGTGGTATCAGCTGAGAGTATTGAATCATTCAAAAAGCATTTAGATACATTCCTCAGAGACCACAATATACAGGGGTACAGGTACACTTAAAAACAAGGACACACAGGGACTTGTGCACACATATACACATGCACAATCACACACAGACACACAAAAGGTTGGACTTGATGGACCTGGGTCTTTATTCAACCTCAAATACTATGTACCTATGTAACATCACATCAGTGTTTTTAGATTTAAAAGAGAACTATGGGGTAAGTGTTTTTCCCCATAGTTCCCTTAAGGGTCATGGAAGGACATATACTAGCGTCCTCCTGTGACCCAAAGCTCAGTAAATCGCGAGCTACAGCTCCCAGTATACTGAGACCGCCGCAGCAGGGACGGATCCCGACATTATTGTCAAGATCCACCCAGCTGCGTGAGTGACAGCGAGCTCTGCCTATCTAGAGGCAGAGCCAGCTGTTCCCGCCTCCTCCAAGTCCGTTCCTCCAGTCAGCACTGGAGGATCAGAGCGGGGGGGGGGGAATCCCTCTGGGGAGAGGTGACTGACAGTCACTGCTCTCTGCAGGGAGATGATCAAGAAGTGAGTGAGCAACGGTTTGTGTTCGCTCACTTCCCGATCAATAGAGCCGACTTGTGATAGTTTCACTGTCACACGTCGGCTCAAACTATGAGGATGAGTGATTTTCACTCACCTCATAGTTCTCCTTTAAAATTAATTCAATTAAAGTGTAAATTCTCTGCCAAAATTCCCCATTGGGAAGCTTTTCTTTTTTTTTCTCTTCCAGTGACCTTTGTCATGTGCACAGAAAGGAAAGGGAATCTTCCAAATTCTAACACAAACAACAACTGAACCAAAATAAATGTTGATTTTCCCAAACAGTTGTATTGCTGTCTTTAATCCTGTTGGGGAAATTTCCATTCACTTCCTATTTATTTGAAGGGAAATCTCCCAAGTATGGACACAGACACAGTAAAAAGTTGACAGATGTTCTAACTCTTCCCCGCTGTAACCACAACTAAAACAACTCCAAATGGCACTTAATGGTGTATTCACATAAAACAGAAATGTCACTGCTGTGAATGGCACCATGACACCAAACCTGTTTCATATCTCAAGCATTTCTCATTTTGAACCTTCACTACCATCCACACCTATGTACCCTCATAGCATAAATAAAAAATAATAGATAATAGAGAAAGAAAGGTAAACCCATAGTGATATATTATTAATGAAAATAATCTTTATGATGTACGGTTCATGGTACTGGAGGCCAGTGTCTTTAAGCAACTCAACGCCAATATAGGTACCATGCATAGCTAGCAGTGCTAGAATACTCTACAATGTTTGCATAAAATATTGTTCTCCTTGGGTTGCTACTGTCATCAAGAAAAATGCATTGGTAGGTTAACTGACTGAAGCCAAATTTGTAAGCTTATTTTTGGGCATAAACTGATGTTATTGGCTCAGTGTGGGGATAACCAAAAGTGAGAGTTCTCATTTACCCAAAACTAGGAGATTTTGTAGAAATTTCACCAATTTGGAGTCAAAAGGGGTCATCTAAAATTAAAGTGTTTTGTTTTTTGGGGGGTACTTATTAAAGTGCACAGACTATGGCGGTTAAAGTTTTACACTTTCTTAACAAGCAGCTACATAGCTTTGGAATAAGCCATCGTGCACCTCTGTAGCTGCTTGTACTATGAAATAATGCATCCTACTGCTCACCCCCTAAGAAGCTGCTGTTTGAACTGGGCGCTCTTAGACTGTCTAGGGTACACGATTCCATTGCTGTCCCAAAGCATTTATGGACCCACCAGCAGCACTAATAAACTGAATTCCATGCTGATGATCTTTTGCTTGCAACAACTCTATTGAACACCTTTGGAAGAGAGGGTTGGGACACAAGGCACCAATGATTTTGAATACTCCATAATAGAGAACAAAGTACTTCACGGATAAAAATCCTCTGCCAGTCTGTGAATTAGCTCCTGACTGTAAAATACTAGGGGGGTTATTCACTAAGCTGCTGAAGGCAGCCAAATGAATAACTGTAGATATATGCAAAAACATTTTAACAAGTTATGAAAAAGGTTAAAACTTACCTGTGTCTCTGCCGCGCGCTCCCATCCGAACATCTGAAAACTCTCGGGCGGCCGTAAAGGATGATGGGGCAGGCGCATGCGCAGTACAGATCTTTTGCCAAGAGACGAGGAGAAACACAAGTTAAGTCAATGCTGGTATCCCGGCAACGTGCACCTGCAGAGACTCCGTGGGGCACAGACGACACAGCAGTCAGCGCTGTATCAGAGACCGACACCAACGCTGGAGGGGCAGCTGAAAACTACAGGAAAGAAAAAGATGATCGGATCAAGAGGCATAATTTAAGGTAAGTCCTTACATTGGCATGGGGGGGGGGGAAATATCCTTTAATGTCACTTTAAGGTAAGGTGACTGCAGATATAAACTAAACTACCACAGGTAATAAAAACCACATACACGCTCTAAATACAAAAAAAGTAGATTTCTTATTTCAAGCACATTTCTCTCAGACAGCTAAGTAAAAACTGTAGCTTTCACTTTGCCGAAATCACTCTGCTCATCCCTATTCTCTATGAACAGGTAACTAAAAAAAAAATGTTTGCATTATAAAAATGAGTAAAATAAAAGGACCAATTAAAATATAATAAAATATCAGCAGGCAAATACCCTAAAAAGGCTAGTCATCACACATATATTAAATAGCTGAGCACTATGGCATATTGAAGTATTAAGATCTGTAATAATATAATAATAAAAAAGAGTATTTATTGTTGTGTAAGCTATTTTTTATTGTAAGTGGAACTCTTTTAGAAGCTTTAGGTTCCCTAACCCCAAATCTGCGCCATTCTTACATCTGGCAGTGGGTGATAATGTCTCCTTTGTGTAGCAGTTGGCCTGTTCTCCTTGCAGCAATGATAATAAAACATTATTGGCGAATTAAATACCCATGTACAGATGTACTGTAATAAATGTCATTGTTCCCCTGTGAGATATTGTGTTCCAGGATATATTGGAATTTTTTTGTACAGCGTTGATATAACTGGATACACTTTATTATAATAAAGCCGTGTGCTTGTCTTAATGCTCGTAGTTATGGTTTTTGGTAGTGGGTTTATTTTTTGTCATTTCCATCCATTGTACACCATGTTGGAATATAAAAAAGCTGTTTATAATGCAGCGCTGATAGAGAATGATATGGTAATACCTGCTCTAATGTTTCAATGCAGCACAAAGCTGCAGTCAATTTATAACCCACAGCACCAATAACACAACCAAATAAATAGACCCATTAAAATAATGTTTTTAGTAGCCAAAACAAGATCATTTTTTTGCACTGCGTAGACTATTCAGTAAATCATTTCTTTACTGGCTGGAGGGAGGTTACTAAGCGCTCAGCAGCTTAGTAAACATCACCAATTTATTGGTCTGCAGCTCAGTCATCAGATAATTCAGCACAGAGCAGAACAATTTCTGAAACCCTGGCTGCTGGAGAAATTGCTTTGATGGTCACGTAGAGCCAAAAGAGAGACAGCAGGGCAGTTTTGGGCTAAGCACTTATGGGTACTGAACTGACCATCTGATTATTATTAGAGGAGCTTGCTTGTCTAAAGGTGCCCATACACTGCTCGATTCTCGTACGAGAATCGCAGGAAATCCCGCGATCGTACGAGAATCGAGCAGTGTGAACGGAGACGTGCGACCGTTTCTACTGTACGGTCGCACGTCTTCCGTCGAACCAGCATGTTCGAAAACCAGCCGGGAATCGTACAATTCTCGGCTGGTTAGAACGGTGCTCGGAAGACAAATGCTGAACGAGCCGGTGTGCGCACGCTTGCGATGATCGAGAGTGCGATCTGCCTGTCCAAGATAGGCAGATCATACGTTTTTTTAATCCCTGTACAACCATCGCAAGACTAAGGTCTTGCGATGGTTGTAGAGTGTATGGCCACCTTAAGACTATTTGAGAACCTCTGGGAGCTATTTTGAACCTTTGTGTACAACTTTGTGTTTTTGTTTTTCTCTTTTTGCACACAAATGTTAAAATCTGAATGCTTTGCTACAAAACTGCTTAAAACCCCAAATGATACATTTCTGAAAGCAGATGCCCAGTAGAATAAAAAAATAAAAATGCTAGCTGCAAATGTTGCATTATATGTAGGGCTGTGGAAATTAAAGATTAATTTCTCGATTAATCGTTAAACTTTTTAATCGATTAAAATTATTTTGATCGCTACTGAAAACACTCACCTCTCCGCCGGCTTCCCGTCGGCGATTCGGTGACGTCACGGACAGCGACGTCACCGGACTCCTCTCCCTTCCCCAAGTGGCTCCGTCGGCTAACAAAGGAAAGGAGGGAGGAGTCCGGAGTCCCCCTTCGTTAGCCAATGGAGCCACTTGGGCTGGTGAGTTTCCCCAAGAAACTTTCTGCACGAGCGCCAGCCAAGGCATTGGCTTATACACATACAGCACAGCAATGAAGTAATAAAATGAACTAGGATCACGCTAATCCAGCACGTTATTATTCTAAGTTGCCCCCCTCAAGCGGTGGCCATATTGAGTGGAGCATGTGAGATTAATAATGTGCTGGATTAGTGTGATCTTAGTTCATTGTATTACTTCATTGCTGTGCTGTATGTGTATAGGCCAATGTAGTTGGATCTGTATGTGCGTTATAATTAATCGATTAAAAAAAATTTGATTAATCGAACACGAAAATTTTATCATTACCAGCCCTAATTATATGTGTGCAAATGTATATCAAATCAATATTTTAGGGGAAAATACACTAAAATTAATTGTAGCGCACACAGTATAATACCCAATTATTTGGCAAAATATAAAAGATGGGGTTGTGTTAGGTGAATCAATTTCCCCAAAAAACTACGGTTCCCAAAATTGGCTATGGCCAATGCTTTAAAAGCCTTTTCAGCTAATCAGTTTAGAGTTACAGGGAGGGATGGCTCTAAATGTATTGCTCTCAATTGAATGTTCGTGATGATATGTAACATGTGTGGCATTGTTGTTTTTGCACATAGACACAAATGCATTGTGTTTGCATTTGTATGTGCATATACTGTATGTGGGATAGGAGGGCTTTCAGTTCTTTACATTTATTTTTGTCACTTTTAAAACTTTTTTTCTACTTTTACCTTTATTGCTATCACATAGGGGTTAGAAAGCCCACTATGTGATAGTACAGAGGAAGGGACAGGTCCTCTTTATGGAGACATCAGCAGTCTCTTAGACCCCTATGTCACCTATGGACCCCACTGAAGCTGATAATGGACAGGAATGATCAGGGCCTGATTTACTCTCTCTGCTGCCCCAAGGCCAGGTCCCTCAATTGCCCGAAGCAGGGCTAAATGTAGAAAAAAATTACCCGCACGGTGGCTGTGCTGCCCCTCTACTCCCTGCTGCCCCAAGGCCGGGCTTCATTGGCCCTGTGGGAAATCCGGCCCTGGGAATGATGGGCTGAAACCAGAAGTGTAACAATGCTCGGAGCCTGGGATAGCCTGCGGTTAAAGAGACAGGGTCTCTGGAAAGGGCATCCCCAACCCCCATATACTTACCTTACCTGCGCTCCCTCTGCTGGTGCTGGGCTCGGCTGGTGACATCACTCCCCCAGTCATGTGACATTGCATGGGCCTAGCAGTTGACTTTTAGGCACAAGCATCATCACATTGGAGCAGGTCACATGCTTGCTCATACCTAGAAGTGTCAGGTAGTGTCACTGGCTGTGGAAGAACTGTGAAGGAGCACAATTAAGTAAGTAAAAGAGGTCAGGGTGAGCCATTTCAGCTTGGGGGGCTTGGTTCATGGGGGGCAGGTTATGCAAATACATTGATGGATGCATGTTAGTCTGGAGGAGTGGGCAGATCACTCTAGGTAACACCCACATGTAATGCTGAGCCTCCATGATTAAAACAAGGGAAATCCAATGAATGAAAGAGGTGAGCCAGGGACAGTAAGGCAAATAAAAACGTGCGAAAACCACTCACCAGCTCAGTCGCCTTGGTGTAAACTTAGCCTTATGATTTCCAAGTTACAGCCTACACTAAAGTTATATCAGGGGGCCAATAGAGACACACCAGCATTGCATTATGGGATGTGATGTGGGAGAGCTTATGCTTTGCTACTTTCTGCACACCATGTTTCAGTTAAGGGCAGCACATCAATCACATTGTCTTGCTTGGGGCTTCCGGGATGCAGCAGAGGCACTATGTTGTTTTAAATGCTATCTGCGGGCATCAGATTGCGTCTACTATACCAACATAAGCTAGATAACATATATTGGAACATAAAGGTACACTTAAAGTGCAAGTGTAGGCGGATGTGAAAATTCCCATTTTAAACTGTTATATATTTATTTAAAAAAATGTAAATGTGTGTTTTAAACATCTGTATTTGTACTAGCCTCCTGCAATTCCCAACATAGCAGCATTCAGATGAGAAGCTTAGCACTGTAAGTCAATCATACTTTATTGAACTGCAGAGCGATGTGAGTCTAATAAATGGAGTTTGCTGATTAAAGAATACAGCATAGAGATGACCTCCTTAGTATCGTGCACCTTTCCCAACTTGATCACAGACTTTATCAAGCTTTGTTGCTTTGACTGCAGTGGAAAAACACGAGGTCAGGGATCTGACCATGCTGATCGCCAAGAGATGTTCAAATTACCAAGCTAGCTGAACAGAATTATAAATCTTTTGGAAGGTAAGACATATACATATGCATGTCAATGTTGTATTCATCTGTTTGATGCTCATATGGTTATGCATGATCTGTTTAGGTCATAGAGGGGGAATGAGTGGAAAAAAACCCCACTGCAAGCTTATATTGGGAAAAACTGTTTTCTATCCTTTGCATTTATGTTTCCTAAGAATGCGGTCACATGGCAAATGGGATTAGGCAGTGGGGAGTTCTATGGATGTTAAATCAAATCTTAACCCTTGCAATGGGGCTACCCCCGCACTGCAAAGGTTAAGTGATCGTTTTGTCTAGGCAACTAAATAAAATAAAGGTAAACTCACCCGAACCATGATTCTTAGACTGGTCACTTCAGCCTCACTTCCTAGAATTTTTTTTAGCTCCCTAGACAAAAAAAGCACTAATCCCCTGCAGTGTGGGGGTAGCCTCACTGCAAGAGTTAAAGAAGAATGACGCATGACGGCTCAATAAATCGGGAAGTGAGCAAACACATACCGTCACTCGCTCACTTCTCGATCATCTCCCTGCAGAGAGCCGTGACTGTCTGTCACCGTTCCCCGCAGGCATTCCCCCCCCTCCCCGTTTCCGGTCCTCCAGCGCTGGAGGAACGGATGTGGGAGGGGGCGGGTACAGCTGGCTCTGCCTCTAGATAGGCAGAGCCAACTGCCACTCACGCAGCTGGGTGGATCTCAAAAGTATTGTTGGGATCCGTCCCGGCTGCGGCAGTCTCAGTATACCGCGAGCTGTAGCCCGATGTATATACGCAGCACTTTACACAGTGCACATCACATCACAGAGCCTGCTGTCTAAACTAGAGCATGCTGACGAGGAGGAGTTTATTGGAGATGCATCATCATTGCTTGCAGGCTGCAAGGCACCATGGGATATGTAGTCCTTACAAATGTGAAAGTAAACCAAAGGCAGAGGAGAAGCTGCAAAGCATGCAGGAATCCAGTAGGTATGCCACACTCACAACATGAAAGGAAAAGCTTAATTGGGCTGTTGAAAACAACTATTGTTTGTGTTGCAATTACAATGCTGATGTTATAACATGACAGTGTATGCAGTGGCATCACAAGGGGGGTGCGGCCCGCACCCGGGTGACACCATTGCAGGAGTGACACCAAAATGACTAACAGTCATTTTGGTGTCTCCCCCTCTAAAAAGTCGATCACTCGGTCATGGACCGAGAGCCCAACAGTGTTAAGAGAGAGGAGGGGACCCAGCGTCATACCTCATCCCGCCAGGTGAACGTCCCCTCCTTTCTCTTCCGGCGTCCATCCCTAAGATGGCTGCCGGCAGGTGTCAATCAGATGGCCACGCATGCGCAATGACCTCACGCGCATGCACGATAATGACACGGTGGGGTGTCAGCCAGTCGGGACGCCCCATGAGTGTATGCTGTGACTTAAGATCTTGGATCTGTTGATTCTAGACCACATTAGGAAATTAATGTGGTGGCGCCTTTATTCAGACCTGCTTTCATAAAACAAAATAAAAATAATAATTTATTGCAACTATTATTATATTCTGATCATAGCATAGTAGGGCAGTAAATGTTGTGGCTCCTACACAAAGTGTGTTATAATGATCATAACTATGGGCTGGCATGTTTTATATGTTAGATCATGTATGCCTCCTAATCACTGTGGTATTCATAGCACGGCACATCACTCACAGGTGCAGGGGCGATTTAAAAGATAACTCCGTCCATCTAGCAAAATACAAAGTTGAAATATATATAAGATTTATCTTACCTGCTAAAATATTTAAAAAGAGTTTGAACTACTAGTGAACATCATCTCACTCAATACCTATCTCAATCTCCTCTTCTTCCTGTAAATCACCTATATTAAAACTTTTGAAGTTAACTTTTTTTATGCAGTACACTTGACTGAAATGGTTCTTTAGCTTTAGAGGCGGCTGGCTGTTAGACCAGTCCCAGAAGCCTCTCTCCTCCTTTACTCCGGCGGTCTAAGATCCTGTGAGTCATCATGTCCCATACAGGATGAGAAACAAATGGCAAACACACTCATCAATTCACAACTAGCCTCAAAGCAAGGTGCACATGGAAGGGCTTGTCAAGTTCCTCCACCCCAAACTTGCTCATCCATGTCTTTATGGACCTTGCTTTGTGCACTGGTGCACAGTCATGTTGGAACATGAAGGGGCCATCCCCAAACCTTTCCCACAAAGTTAGGAGCATGAAATTGTCCAAAATGTCTTTGTATGCTGATGCCTTCAGAGTTCCCTTCACTGGAACTAAGGGGCCAAGCCCAACCCCTGAAAAACAACTCACACCATAATCCCCCCTCCACCAAACTTTACACTTGGCACAATGCAGTCAGGCAAGTACTGTTCTTCTGGCAACCGCCAAACCCAAACACGTCCATTGGATTGCCAGACAGAGAAGCGTGATTCGTCACTCCAGAGAACACCCCTCACTTCTCGAGTCCGGAGCCGGCGTGCTTTACACCACTGCATCCGACGCTTTGCATTGTACTTGGTGATGTAAGGCTTGGATGCAGCTGCTCGGCCATGGAAACCCATTCCATGAAGCTCTCTACGCACTGTTGGTGTGCCAATCTGAAGGCCACATGAAGTTTGGAGGTCTGTAGCTATTGACTCTGCAGACAGCTGGCGACTTCTGCGCACTGTGCGCTTCACCATGCGCTGACCACGCTCTGTCATTTTAGGTGCTTGATTTTATACACCTGTGGCTGTGGAGGTGATTGGAACACCTGAATCCAATGATTTGGAGGGGTGTCCCAATACTTTTGGCAATATAGTGTATATGCTCCAAGATGGTGGCTCTCATAGATTAGAGTTAGGATCACACTACACAGAGGGGCTTTGACAAGGCAGTGTGGCTTCCACATATTTTGCAAACATTTTGCAACTAAAACCTCTGTTTTTAACCCTAGTAGTTAGGCCGTGTATTTTTTTGCAGGCTGGCTGGTGAGTGTGCTTAGAAATTTTTGTTTTTGTACTATACAGGATGTGAGGACACAGTGGGACATTCCATCACTGGAGTAGAGGAGAAAACAGGCTAGAGCAACTGGTCTAACAACCAACTGGCTCCAGGGTTCAGATGAGTATATTTTTGTTATTTTCGTCCCTAGACTAAAACAGTCAGTTAACCCTTAGAGTGCAGGGGTAGCCCCACTAGAAGGATTAAGAATATGTATGCCTGTAGTTCTTCCTTAAGTCCAACAAAACCTTTTTTTCTTTTGGTTTTCGATATAGTGGGGAAGGATTAGAACCCATGTCAGGATTTACTGCTATCATTTAGCTCAGGTTCATTAATGTGGAAATCCTACCAACAACACAAACTTAATTATCATTAAAAAATGAATACAGGGTCATCTTGTAATTTAGTGTTATTAAAAATTACCTTTCCATTTCAATCTGAACCCACTGCAGTTGTCTTAAAACTGTTACAAAAATTCAGTGCACACCATTGGCGTACGGAATGCACCCAGAATTGTAGTTTCCTGCTTGTGTGATTGGCTCACAGAGTTTCCCAAAATGGTGATACAACCAGCATTTTCTTCAGAACAGAAACGGGTAAGACTCTGCAACAAAGTTTGTAATGTACATTGATCACCCAGAAGGAGGTGTGTTTTATTTTCTCAACAAAAGTAAAGTTACACTTTATAGCAGCTGGACATTTCAGTGTTATGTGACACACAGCTCTCCATCCAACCCATTGTTATAACGCTTTTGTTTCATAAAAGTTTTGTAAGATTCATGAAGTTTAAGAAAGTACCATAAGATTCATAAAGTTCAAGAAAGTTCCATGATGGTTTCATGAAGTTCAAGAACGTTTCATAAGGTTCATGAAGTTCAAGAAGGTTCCTTGATGGTTTTATTAAGTCCAAGAAAGTTTCACAAGGTTCATGCAGTTCAAGAAAGAGTCATAAGATTCATGACGTTCAAGAAAGTTTCATAAGATTCTTGGAACTTAAGAAAGTTTCATAAGGTTCATGAAGTTCAAGAAAGAGTCATAAGATTCATGACGTTCAAGAAAGTTTCATAAGATTCCTGGAACTTAAGAAAGTTTCATAAGGTTCATGAGGTTCAAGAAAGTTCCATGATGGCTTCATGAAGTTCAAGAAAGTTCCATTATAGTTTAATGAAGTCCAAGAAAGTTTCATGAGGTTCATGATGTTCAAGAAAGTTTCATAGGGTTCATAGTTTAAGAAAGTTCTATGATGGTTTCATGAAGTTCAAAAAGTTTTAGAAGGTTCATGGAGTTCAACAAAGTTTCATAAGATTCCTGGAGCTCAAGAAAGTTTTTATAAAAGTCCAAAAACTTTTCATAAGATTCATGAATTTCAAGAAAGTTCCATGATGGTTTCATGAAGTTCAAAAAAGTTTCATAAGGTTCATCCAGTTCAAGAAAGTTTCATAAAGTTCAAGAAAGTTTCATAAGGTTCATGAAGTTCAAGAAAGTTCCATGATGGTTTTACAAAGTTCAAGACATTTTCAAAAGGTTAATGAAGTTCAAGAAAGTTTCATGAAGTTCATAGTCCAGAATAGTTTCTAGAACTCTTGGCATGCAGCTAGGAGTTCAATTCCTGCCAATCACACTAATTTGGGGTTTGCATGTTCTCCTGTATTTGGAACATTAAGTGCTATGGGATCGGCCACACGGGATCGAAGGGCACATTATGCCTGCGATTCCTGTCCGGTGCAATCAAAATAGTGCTTGCAGCATTTTGATCGGACCGAACCACGGGCATAATGTGCCTTGCGATCCCATGCGGCCGATCGCAATGCGGCCAGAGGGCTTGGCTACAGTGCCGTTTACTTCAATGGCCCGCCACGCCCCCTCCTGCCCCACAAAAACATTGAGCCGGCCGCAATACAAGGCAATGCGTTCTGGCCAGAATCGGTCTGGAACGCACTGCATCTGGTGTGAACGGGCCCCAACCAATTCCCATTTCTTTTTCACTGTCTCCTTGTTTTAATCTCCAGGCCTCTATTATTTAATCAGCGGGTGTAATCTTCCATAATATGTATTTTTTTAAATTCTCCAGTTTTCTGTTTTTCGGAGGAGCACTTAACAGTAATAACAAACTTTAATGCGCTGACTCTTCTTCAGAGGTCTGAACTCAATAAATGAACCCTGGTATTTTATTTATTACGGAGATATTAAGCTGCCAGACTGTTCTATTGATTATTACCCTTTCTATCTTACAGGCAATTACTAGTATTAATCGCAGCACCGTGTTAGGCTGTCAGAATTATCAGACCTTACAGAGCCGGGTTCAGACACCAGACTATTGATGGAAATGGCTAGAATATGTGTGGTATAAATTACCTGAAGCTTGCCTCACATTAAGGGTTTTTTCTCTTCAACACAAATACTTTAAAAACTGCACTGCTGCCTGTGTGAGGATACCAAAAAGCACTGCAAGTACATTTATTATTATGTTCCAAAGTAACGTCCTGCATGCCTAAGAACCTTGTAAGTCCAAGAAAAGTGAAATAAATATAATGAGAAGGGATAGGCAACCTTGGCACTCCAGCTGGTGAAGCTACAGATTCCCTAATTCCTTTGCCTCCGGGAGTCATGCCTGTGGCTTTCAGAGTCTTGCACTACCTCATGGAAATTGTAGTTCCACAACAGCTGGAGTGCCGAGGTTGCCTACTCCTGTAGAGGAAGTAGGCAACCTCAGGAACTCAGTGCATTGTGGTAGTTTGTGTGATTTTATGTCATATGACTATCATATGGAAGAACTGATGTTATTTCCCCTTTAATATTGTAATGAGCTTTTAATCTGCCAATGCGTGCATAGGCATATATGATCACTGCCTGGGCCCTCCTCTATTTCTATGACAAAGCTCATTATTGGGTGAAACATGTCAGAGTGAAGAGGATCCACGTTGGGATGATGTGTATCTGTGAGCTACAATACATTTTTCAGCGAAGTTTGCGGTGTGCAACCAGACTTTTTTAAAATTCTGTGAGTAACTCCATGTGGTCAAAAACATGGTTTCCTACCTCAAGGAACTTTTGTACTTCAATGGCATGTCAAGCGACAGACTCGAACAAGCCCTAAAAAGTATAATGGAAATCTGATGTCCACCATTGTTTGTATATTTGAAAAGCTCTTGAAATTGCTTAAGTGCAAATGAGGACTAAACAATTTTATTTGCCAACAAAGTTGTGCATACCTGGCTAGTACCGGTTTTAAATGTGTTACAAAGGCAATTTCTTTGGCTGGTATACTATAAGCACTTATATTATCACAAAGTGACGAGGGAGTATGGAGCCGGCTTCCCGGCCAATCAGCGTGTAATGACTCACCGCCTAGCTTCTTGATTGGTCGGGAAGCTGGCCAATTAGGAAGCCGACCGGCGAGTCATTACCCGCCCCCTGGCTTTCTGATTGGCCAGAAAGCTGGCTTCATGCTCCCTCATCACCTGTGATGAGGGAGCATAGAGCCAGCTTCCCAGCCAGGAAGCCGAGCAACGAGTGGAGCATGGAGGCGGCTTCCCTGCTAATCAGGAAGCCAGGTGGCGAGTCATTACATGCCGTCTGGCTTCCGTAATGGGACTTCCGCTATCGGTATTCGGTGACAGCGAGTACCGGAAAGAAATAACGGTACTCGTACTCGATACAGAAAAAAACGGTATTAGTGCATCCCTACTATCCAATACTAGCCAAAATAAATATTTTCTCTCCCCATACCCATAGTGGGTATAATATATGTATATATAAATGGGAACTCCAAGTCATGGAATTCCTGATTTGCCTGCCCCCCTGTTGCTGGTGCATTGTTTTCACCCAATGGCCCTCTCTTTGTGGTCAGTGGGGTCGGGCAGTACAGTGGAGAAACAAGACAACTACACCTATATATTTATTATTTGCTGCATTCATCTGTGCTAAGCCAGACAGAATACTTGTGATTTACTGACAGCCAGGGGGTTCTGTTCTCTGAAGTAGTAACAACATCAGAACTTGCTGTAGGGATGGTCTGTACAAGGTCTTCAAGATGAATATTGATCATACACAATTGTAGCATCCAACCTAAGGGAACATTCAGCCTGTGAATCTATCTATCTATCTATATATCTATCTATCTATCTATCTATCTATCTATCTATCTATCTATCTATCAGTGGTGTAGTGGTGAGCACTTCTGCCAGGGTTCCTGGTTCCTATCCCAGTCAGTTCACTATCTGCAAGGAGTTTGCATGTTCTCCCTCTGCTTGTGTGGGTTTCCTCCGGGTACTCTGGTTTCCTCCCACACTCCAAAGACATGCTGTTAGGTTAATTGGCTCCTCTCTAAATCAGCCCTGTGTGTATGCATGTGAGATAGGGACCTTAGATTGTAAGCTCCTTGAGGGCAGGGACTGATGTGAATGTGCAGTTATACAATTATATTGTAAAGCGCTGAGCAAACTGTTGGCGCTATATAAATCCTGTGTAATAATAATAATAACTACGTAAAGCGCTGCGTAAATTGTCGGCGCTATATAAATACCTGTAAAAAATAAATAAATAATATATGTATCGTTATATCACTTATCCATCTACCTATCTATCTATCTATCTATCTATCTATCTATCTATCTATCTATCTATCTATCTATCTATCTATCTATCTATCTATCTGTAGGGATGGTCTGTATGAGGTCTTCAAGCTGCATATTGATCATACACAATTGTAGCATCCAACCTCAGGGAACATTCAGCCTGTTAAACTCTCTCTCTCTGATCTCTCTTTTTTGTAGGGGAACTACTTCTGCTTTGCCTTCTACTTATGTCTGCTATGGACACTCTCTCATTCTCTCTCTCTCTTTCTCTATAAATAATCACAATCATTTATCTATTAGATAGAAAGATAGATAGATAGATAGATTTGTACACTTAGAAGCTGAAAGCCCGGGGATTAAATAACTGCAGTCTGTACAAGGAGCACTTAATATATCGGATGTCTTTTTTTGGAAATTATATCTCACTCATAAAATGTTTAGCTGACTTGCAGAATGCTGTCTGACAGCTCTGTGTTGTGTATGGGTTCTTCTCCTGAGCACTCGCCAGTCTGATGGTATCTATAGTAAGAAAAGGGTGTGCCATATCAGAATATTAAGTGCCATCACGGAAGTGCTGCGGATTCTGATTGTCTGCATTTCTCTTCCAGCTGCTCATTCAGCATGCAGGCTCTCTATCACCGGATTACAGCCTCAAGCTATAGGGAAGCTGTGAGTTTGATCTCTTTCAATTTCTTTTCCATGAGTTAAGAGAGAAAAATCTTGAGCTGGCTGATAATTTGAAACAGATTTTTCTCACTCCATAGTTTTTTTTTTTTTTTAATGTATAAGAGGATAACGCAAATCCTGTGTTGTTGTGTATGGTATTTGGTGTAATGATATCATATTCATAAAGAACAGAGTGATTCAGGAAAATGCCACATTATAGCCACTAGATGGAGCCAAGGATCATGGCATCATGATCATAGTGAGTATATAATGTAACCACTGATACTACAGGGATAGCAATTGTTACATTTATATCTTCATCCTCCCCAGTGTTCTCTTGAATTGTGTAACGCTCCTAATTCAACGGCTAGGATCTCAACTGCGGAGTCTTGTATCATTAACCCTTTCACACCTGAGTATGAAATGGTTTTAGGTTATTCAGTAAGTATTCCAGGCGGTTCTCTCAGACTTAGTTCGGAGAGTTAGGAATTATTCACATCATACACCTCTCCCTATCCACAGGCTACAGTAATTCTTATTGCACAATCTTAGAGTGGAATCCGTATTGCAGTATTTCAGTAGAGTATACAACCGTGTATTCAACCAGGCAATAAATGAAGTATACAGGCAGCAGGTGAATGGCATATACCAGCTATGTCAGGCAAGCGTTAGTGAAGCAGTACATGCAGCAGTATGAGGGTTATTTCAGCACAATAGAGTGAGCAAGTGAGGGCAGCAATGCAATCAGCAGTACAATGGAAATATTCTAGCACCTGGAAGATTACAGGAATAGACTGTTTGTTCATAGATTTGTATTTAGCAGTTAAGTTGGTGGTTGCAAGCCAGAGGCTGCTGATACTTGCGGTTTGAGGAGGGACCCCAGCAGGGTCAAAGATGTCTTGGTGGGGTAAATGAGTAGAGCGGTCCCGGTCTCCTGGTTCCTCAGGCTCAGGTGGATAAAGTTAGCATGGCGTACACTGTAACATTAGTGGAACGCCGTGCTAAGCTTCACTTCCGCATTTATCGTAGCAGTCGGGTTAGGTGGGCGGAGCCAAGTGACAGCCGCTGTGGACGTTGCGTTCCACTCTGGAACGCAAGGACTTAATGCCGACAAGACCTAGCCGGCTACGCCGTATGCATATGTTACAAATTGTTACCCTGTATCCCCTTACTAACATGTATGTGTTTCCTATGATCCTCTGCTCTATCTAGTGGCCATAACGTGGTATTTTCCCCTTTCACTCTGTTCTGAGCATTTATCCAGAAGAGAAACTACACTAAAAACTAAAGGTGCAGCGATATAACATTTTGAAATCGAAAATTATTTTTTTCTAACCTTTTTAATTTTTTTAAAAATATTTAATTACATTTTTTTATATTAATTTTTAATAATAATTATTATTTTTTAACTATGCTGCCGGGGGCTCTGGGAAATATCAGGGGTCTAAACAGATCCCTGATATTTCCCTTTTAAAACAGAAAAAGAAATTAACAACACAGAGTCCTCAATTTCTTTTTCTGCAGCCCCTGTTATGAATGAGCAGGAAGCCTCTATAGAGAGTGTTCCTGTTCATTTATAACTTGTGGAGATAGTATGTTTACTATATCCACAATCACAAATGAACAGGAAGTGATGTAGAGCACTTCATATTCATTCATAATTGGAGACACCGTACACATACTCTGTCCTCAATTATTTACAAGAAGTCAGCAATCACTGATCACTGACTGCTTGTACCCCCTCTCCTTCCTGACTGGCTGTCACAGGAGGCTCTGTCTATTTTGACAGCTGACTCCTCGCCCACACTGTATGCTCGGCCTCCTGTGACAGCTGATAGCTGTTTCTGCCCCCACACTGCTCTCTGTCCTGATCTGTCACTGGTGGACGAGCGGGGCAGAGCTTACAACGCTCTCCTCCCCACCCCGCTCGGCCTCCTGGCAGTTTCTCTCCTCCCGGCTGGACAATGTGCTGTGTCAGAGTGGACACAGCGGGGAGGAGATAAACTGGGAATGCACCGCAAATTAGGCTGGAAGATGAAACTTTCTGCATTTTGCCCAAAGTGCCATTTTGGCCGATATGTTTGGGCGGCCGCAATATCGATGCATCCCTACTAAGAACATTCACGTTTGCCCCATTCTCACAACAGCTTCTTAGCTCACACAGAAAATAATTACATGCAGTTTTGCTAGATAAATTGCTATGTGATTTTCTTAAAAATATAAATAAATGTGTTCTGGCAGTCTTTCAAATCCCAACTCTCCTACAAAGTAAGCCACTCTTCAAAAGAAACAAATTGGTTTGAAAACCAGGTGAATCAGCCCATTTTTTTTATTCTTCTGAATATATGAATACAGATTGGATCTGTCTGCAAAGAATGGTACAATTCATGAATCATGATAGCCTGGACTCCCAAATTGAGTAATTCTCTGCAGATCAAACAAATGTAGGAAGACTTAAGAATGGCCATTTTCCTCACTTGATAATCAACTCCCATCATCTCTCTTTGAGGCCAGCTCCTTTACTCATCCGGGTTGATTCATTAACTGAGTAGAGTCTGTTCACTTGGCAAAGTAAATGTTCTTATAAGTAAAAAACATTACAATGTTGAAGCATATATTATTATTAGTATTTATATAGCGCCGACAATCTACACAGCGCTTTGCATAGAGCACATTCACAAAAGTCCCTGTCCTCAAGGAGCTTACAATCTCAGGTTCCTATATCACATACATACAGAGCTGATTTAGACAGGAACCAATTAACCTTCCAGCATGTATTTGGAGTGTGGAAGGAGACCAGAGTAAATGGAGGAATCTCCTGGCATCTTTACATTGGGTACCTGCCACAGGATATTGTCCTGGCACTGCTTTGTACTCTCCAGGTTAGGGCTAGTTCACACCCCAAATTGCATTCCGACCCAATTTGGTGGCGGAACGCACTGGATTGCATCCCAGCTGGCTCCCTGCATTCAGGGGCGGGAGCATGCACTATTTTCTTTGCACAAAATCGGTCCAGAACGCACTGTTTGTGGTGTACTAGCCCTTAGAATGATATCAAATGGTATTCTACTTCTGGCCAGGTGACCGTATATAGTTCACACTATATACAGTGAAAATGCCACAATACTTGCTACAACGTTTCTGTCTGATTACTGGGGGAGAGGAGAGTGAGAAAATGCTTCCTCCTGCCTGCAGCAGACTGACAACATAATTTGCCCAGACAAAGTGACTTGCCTGGAGCTCAAGGACTGTGACGTAAGGTGGAGCCTTTTAGAAAACTCTTATTGGTGATTTATACTGCGAAGTGAGGCAAATATAACAATCATAGTTTAGTTCAGCAATGCATTCACTGTAAGGCCTCCTTCAGGTGGGGCGTACACGTCCGTGCTGCGCACACGCCCGTAAACGGGCCGATTCTGGGAGGGACAGGTCCTGCATGAAATTGCACACAGCAGCCTGTTCTTCCCTATTGGAGGACTTGGCTGTACACTGTCATCTGCACCCCAGAACTGAAACATTTGTGCAGGTCCGGGTGTCCGCAGATGACAGTGTTCAGCCGTGTCCTCCCATAGGGAAAAACAGACTGCTGCATGCAATAAGACGCAACACCTGTTCTCCCAGGATCGGCCCACGGACGTGTACGCCCCATCTGAATGAGGCCTAAAATACATTTATTTTCGAATACAAATAAACTTATTATCTGAAAATGTGAACTTCAGCTTCATGCAATCCTCCACAGGAGCTCTGGGGGGGAAGGATCAGTACTTTGAGTCAGTTGGGGCTCTGATGCTTTACGCCGTGTTGACTTACAGAGGAATAGGGCATACAGATGACCTCATCAGTGTGCTGCTGCTCCTGCATTGTCCAACCAGCAGGTTGGGGCTGGAGTTTAGAAAATTGAGCTCCTGAACCTGGCTTGGTGTTCTAGCAGGGATACCTGGATCAAAAGAATAGCCAAAAAGAATGACATATATTTTGACAAGTAATATAATTTACATGTATGTATTTAGCTGTTTGTAATTAGATCAGCTTTAAATATGTTAAATAGCTCTGACGCTATACGGTACTTGTATAATATATAATGCTCAATTTTTCATAGAAGATCTTCTTCATCAGTCAGTAAACAAATACAAAGACCAATGTGCTAGGTAACATATTCATGCCATCCAATCAGAATCTTGTACTGGTCCGTCTTCAGTAAAGTGCATTCTGATAGGCTGTTATGGGTGACTGTGCTCTATACTTAACAAAAGCCAAATCTTTATTTTTTAGATTTGTATGGGGTGGAGATGGATTAGAACACCTGGCAGGTTTTTTTTTTTCATTGCTGTATGTGTCCTCATTAGGAAGATTCACCCTTGCCATTTGTCCTGGTGACCGTTATCACTGAAAGTGAAAAAATAATCCCAAATTTTGGGTTGTCAACAGAAAAGGAATAAATGGGAGATCTCCAGAAGTTTCTGGTGACCCTGTTGGCCACTAAGAATTTATTTTTCTTTGGAGGAATTTTATCTCACTTCCTGTTGTTGCTATTGGACAGGAAATTAAGGAAAATTTCCCCAATGGGGAGCAGATGACGGAAAAAAAAAAAGCTGCCGGGGGTTATAACCCTCCATTCCACTATCCAAAACTAAAAAAAAAAATGTTGGCTTCAGCTCAACTTTAACACTTTTCTCCTTGCAATGCTTACTGAATACGGCTTTTGCATCTTGTGTGAAACTGATAGAGGATTTAATTTCATTGTTCTCCTATCTTTGGCCAAAGGAGCATCCAGAAAGTGCTGAAAGTGAACTTAGAGGTAATAAATATTACGATTTTCTCTTCACCGCCAATATTTCTGGAAAGGTTTCAACACATGTTTTAGTTTCTCATCGTCAGCAGTTTTGTTACACTATCTCAGATGATGTCAGAGCTGAATAAGAAAAAAAAAATCTCTCCCTATCTATCAAATAATCTCTGTTATATCTTGTTTTCATGAGGAATTAAAAAACAGGTGTTCTTCTGATTGGTTAATTACAGAAAGCTGAAGATCAATTTGCAACGTGCAATAAATGGTACTAGCGTATTCCAACCAATCAGTTATCTGCTTCAGTTTCCCTGCTTTAACGTAATATTAAAGTAAAAAGGTTTTTAGACTATTTCAAATGCTGATGAAATCACTTACAATGAATGCTACTTCTTGATGTTTAAAAGTTTTAGGTTCCTGCATGTCCCTCAGCACTGGCCCTGACATCTAGGCCTGGTTCACACCTGGGCATTTTGTAGCGCGTTCCTACGCTCTGCAAAACGCTCAAACACCGAAATCCCATTATTTCCTATGGGTATGGTTCACACCTGGGCATATTACAGGCCGTATGAACGCGCTAAAAAACGCCCTACGCCTAAAGAAGTACAGGAGCTTCTTTGGGGCGTTTTTGTCGCGCGTTTCCATTGGGATACAGCCAAGTAGCCCTTGGAAATGCGCGTATTTTTAACCGGGAATCGCGGTAAAAATGCGTGTCACGAAACGCGCGACAAACGTGCATATTCGATACGCCTAGGTGTGAACCCAGCCTAGGGTTGCTCCATAGGACCCTGCAATATGCTAGTAAGCTGTGTGTCTCCACAAACACACAGCACAGCAAGGCAAGACAATCTCCTGCTCCCACTCCTGCTCCCTCCTCCTAATTTTTTTCTTCTACAAGCTAGTAGATGGGCAGTTTCTGAAGACTGCTCTGTCCAGTGTCATCTTATCAGCAACAGAAAGGTCTGGGAAGTTGAACTGAGAGAGTTGGAGCTGTTTGGAAACATGATGACTGTAATTGCTTGGGCAAAATTTAAAAAAAAAATACTTTTTCTGGGCAGTGGACACTGCCTGGCTAAAAAAAGACACCACCTGGATTTAGCTAAGCAAATAGGTTAGATCGTTCCATTGGATAATAGTTCAAGGTTCAGCAATGTTATGTCCCCAAAAAATTAGGTCAGCTGCCTACCTGAATAGACTGAATTACCAGGTTTTTCCATCAATGGATGGTACGGGCTCTTATATATGTATTTCATCTGTGTTTTTAGCTGTTTTCCTTAAAAGAGAATGATGGGGTAAGTGTTTTTCCCCATAGTTCTCTTAAGGGTCACGGAAGGAGATATACTACCATCCTCCAGGGGCATAGATAAGGGGGGGGGGGGATAGGGGGGTTCAAACCCCCCTCAGAGTGTCCTGGTGTACGGAGATAGGGTCTGTGTTTTTGATACTTGTGGACCGCTGACCGCGGTTCAGACAGAGGGACAGACCAGTGAACACACTGTAGCAGGGGGTGGGGCCGTTCAGGGAACTCCATTTCCCAGCAGGCACCGCAGTGAGAGAGCTAGAGGGAACCCATTTGTGTACTAGCTCAAGTCAGCGTGGGCAGTGCAGAGACATACTGCAGGAGTTGGCAGCCTGGAAGCAACAGCGATTAGGAGGACAATCTGAAAGACTGAAAAAGAGCTGCAGCAGGTCCAGGTAGGTACGGAGTGCAGTGGTGTAAAAAACGGGGGGGGGAACGAGGGGGGGGAGGCAGTAAACACAGTTCAACTGAGTGAAGTCTGTGTCACACAGTGGTGCGCAGGGGAAGGGAAGTGATGACGGAACTTTTCCCTATGCTCAGAGCTCCATCAGAGAGGAGTCTTGCACTGCTCGCCTCTACATTGTTTGTGATATGAGAAGCGTGCCTGTGCTTGCATTCCAAAGACTGAAAGGCTTAAAGAGGAATTCCAGGTTCAGGGAGGCGAGTATATTTACATATATTACACTGACCTAGCCCACCAGTCCAGAGATCTTCATGCTGAAAATGTAGGAGATAACATGCTTCCACTCCCTGAGGGCTGCTCTGCATACAGACAAAATTAGTGTTTTTGCTAAGAAAGTGGATGCCTCTAGAAATGTGCACTTGAAAAACAAACCATGCCAGCTCCCTAAAGCCCCGTTCACACTCCGCGATATGTAAATCGCGCGATTTGCATTTTGCGCGATATCGCAAGATTTGCCGCGCGATATCGCAAGATTTGCCGCGCGATATCGCGCAAATGCTTGCATTGAGCAAGCTTGAATCGCGGATAAATCCGCTCCAAAAAGGGTCCTACTGTAGCGACACACGACCTGCAACAGCAGGACCCTTTGCCCCATTGAGAAGCATTGGGGAGCGATATTGTGCGGTAATTTGCCGCGATATCACGGGAATTACCGCGCGATAAATCACTAAGTGTGAACGGGGCCTTACTGTATGCGTAAAGATGTCTGGATTAGGACAGCAGAAAATGTAACATTTAATGAAATAATAATGCTTAATAATTAATAAATATTTAATGAAATATTTAATAATGAAATAATCAATATTTAAATATTTAATCATTCATCATTAAATAACTAATAATATGTATTAAATAATAATTTATATAATATTAAATAATTAATTTAATAGTTAAATAGTCCAGAGTCCTGCATCTGTTGCTATTTCATTGCAAGATTTATATATTCTTTTATATATGCGTGTGTGTGTGTGTGTGTGAAAATCCAGAGGTTCTAATTCATATTAAAGATGGCCTCTAAATAGTGGCCAAACACAATTAAGTAGGGAAATTATGCGGCTGCTCGTTGGAGGTCGATTGGGGTGGAGAGGGGCACAAAATTTTGTTCTGAACGCCCCCAGGAAAAAAAATTATCTACGGCCCTGCCATCCTCCCGTGACCCAAAGCTCAGTACATAGCGAGTTACAGCTCGCGGTATACTGAGACCGCCTCAGCCGGGGCAGATCCCGACAGTGCTGTCGAGATCCACCCAGCTGCGTGAATGACAGCTGGCTCTGCCTATGTAGAGGCAGAGCCAGCTGTGCCCTACCCTCCCCCGTCCGTTCCTCCAGTAAGTGCTGGAGGATCGGAGAGGGGAAGGGGAATCCCTGTGGGGAGCAGTGAGTGACAGTCACGGCTCTCTGCAGGGAGATGATCAAGAAGTGAGCGAGCGATGGTATTTGTTCGCTCACTTCCCGATCTATTGACCCGACGCGTGACAGTTTCATTGTCACATGTCGGCTCGAACTATGAGAATGAGTGCTTTTCACTCACCCCAAAGTTCTCCTTTAAGTGTTAATGGAAACCTTTTTTGCATGAAATACAAGTACATTGCCGACCTATCTAATTTCCTGTCATGCTGACAATGCCTGAGTCGGGACAAGCAAAGAAACAAAGAATTCCTGCTTTTCCCTCTCTTTCATTTGCTACGTTCTTGTTCCAGATCTGTGACTTAGACATACTGATGCGCGGCATAACCAGGCAACTAGATTTATTAGACGGAGGCCATATGACGGGTGTACTTAAAGCTATCAGTGCCTAGTACTTAAAGTTAATGTATTGCATATCTGCAGCATTAAACACAAGATGTGACTGCAAGCACAGGCTCCAGGAGCTGGGAAATGGCAAACCCTATTGCTGGATGGTAGTCCAAGGATAGAGTATTCTGATGAGTTCCCTTTAAAAATGTTATAATTACATTGTACTTTCACTTTTATTAAAAGTAATTAATTACAGTTTATTAACTTCACTTTTGCTGGTAAGTCAGGCGACAATCCTGTAAGGCGGAATGTCATGTCATGTGGAATATACTGCTTTGTTTCTTCCTTGCTTCAGTAAGTCAATCAATTGCAAGCATGTTATTTGTCTGTCAATAACCGCCATGTAAAGGCAGAGCAGCCTGTATGGAAATGCCAGCTCCGAACATGTAAGAGCATTGCAATTAGACATTTGCTTTGTGACTAATAATAGTTTGACTTTATCCCCAAATTAACCTTCGATTATGTTTCTAATTAGTTTTTGCTTTTAATTAATTCTGGACAACTCATTTATCCCGAAGTGCATGTGTATTAGGAAGGATTTTTAATTATTGCGTATCTATTGCTGCCATTTAAAGGTAGCTTGTATTATGGACATGTTTTTGAAGTTGCATATATGAGTAGATGCAGTGGGGCAGTTCCAATATATGAACTGACCTCCCTATTTATTTATACATCATTGACATAAGGGGTTAATATACTAAAGGAGTTGCACAAGCTCATTTTTGCTTAGCGAACAAGGTGAATCTTCATCATCCAATCATGAGTGAGTAAAATATTGTCTTTCAGATTTTCCTTGTGCATGACTGGGTAATCTTTGCAGTGTGAATTTGCACTTAGTTTCACCCCATTCAGTAAGCTATGAAAGCATTAACTTTGCAAAGTGAACCTGCTCTACTCCTTTAGTAAATCCACGTTATTTGTAGCACTTTGCCAAGAACACTGAACCTTTCCACATCCTGGAAATCAAAAGAGCGTACCATCATATGTTTTTATTTCAGTCATATGCAGGGCCGGATTTCCCACAAGACCAACTAAGGCCCGGCCTCGGGGCAGTAGGGAGTAGAGGGGCAACAGGGGTGTGGAATTCCTATCTCCAGATGCCCGGTACATAAAGTTCCGGGTGCCGGGCGGGGCGTGGTTTTCTACATTTAGCCCTGCTTTGAGCAAGCAGAACTAAATGTACAGCGGGGAAGCCGCCGCTTGTGTTATAGCAAGTGATCTTGAAGATGTCGCCAAGATCACTTGTATGCAGCCTGCAGGTCTGCCATTCTCCATGGGGGGGAGGTTTGGCGGGTAGGGAGGCGCATTGAGGACCTGGCCTTGGGGTAGCAGAGAGTAAATCCAGCCCTGGTCATATGCATGTACTGTATGGCAATTTTGGATAAAAGTTAATAAAGCCATCAATATTTTTGGGGGATTTTTGGAAAGAATCCATGCAAGGACATTAGGGATGCACAGATACCTGTTCAGATACCATGAGCATGAGCATAAATGTGTACTCTGGCTGGTTACCATGACTTACTGCACCCTCAAAAAGTCATAGCACCTAACACTTTTAAATAAAGTGGACCTGAACTCAAAAAGTAAAAATTTGCTTTCTCATAGACAGCATCTAGTGTTAATTATGCTTAGGCAGTATTCTAAGAGATCTACATTTTGTCTTGACCTAAAAACTAGCGGTACACTTTCTGTGCCTAAAGATTATCAACTGTATATCTTCAGTGGGAATGTAAGGCACTGTGCATTTGACTGCTAGTTTAATAAGATTTGAAGTGAGCTTTGATGATGTCACTAGTATGTTGCTCACTCTTCTCCTGAGGGCCTACTGGAGAGGAAGCCCGAGGAGCTACAGTGCATGCATCTTCCTGTGCCTGCTGCAATTTTTCCGTGTATTTATGTCCTTTTTTGCCTCCTAAATATTCCCTCACCAGTCATCAGATCACCAATCATCTAGGGGGAAATCACGGACAAGAGGAACCAAAGCCCTACCTCTACTAAGATGGCTCCACGCATGCACAGTGCAGAACAAGGCATGGTAAGTCAATAATGGGGAGAAGATAAGCTGTAGGCCAAGCTTAAAGACTAGTGACAAATCATTTGCCCTCTGTCTTGCAGAGTTCAGGTCCTCTTTAAAGCACATCTATCATAAGTAAAATATGGAGACTAATCTTAGATGGCCTCAGTACTTCTTAGACAAAGATACAGTTCAAGGATGCAACAAATAAAAGTAGAGGAAAAGTCACATTCCTTTTCTCTATACTTGTTCCCCATTGGTGATGTAAAAAGTGTTGAATCCATTGTGCCAACATGGCAGCCAGGCATCTAACATTTTTTGAAGGAGATAAAACAATGACAACCTCTATATTTCTCTCAGTATAATTGTCCTTCAGAATAAAGAAAATCAATCCAACCAGAAAATGATAAAGGGAAAACTCATAAAAATATTACTTTTGTGAATAATGTTGTGTCTCCATTTGTTGGTCATGGTATCAACCAAATGGAATAATCAGGAAGAATAAACTCAACAGTGATGTATTGAGCTACAGCTGTAGTAATGCAGCAGATATATATGGCCACACCAGAATGTCTACAATGTATATAACCAAACATAATAGGTGTCACGTACCTGATGGAGCTTGAGATGACGAGGGCGGCCCCTCTCTTGCAACTCTGGTCCCAGAAGGCCTGATAGAGAAGACAGGTACTCTGGGGCACAGCTGTGTGGTCCTTCTTCTCTACGAAAAATATACCCGCGCCAGCGGGAGAAGTAGAGGGACGAATAAACCCTTTTGCAAGATTCTCCTCTATATAGTTCTTTAATTTCTCCAGCTCTGGCTCGGATAACGGGTAGATCCGTCCATAGGGAATCTTGGCTCCCGGTAGTAGTTATAGGGGACAGTCATATGGTCAATGAGGCGGCAACATGTCTGCTCTTTGCTTACTGAAAACATCAAGATACTCATGGAAGGAGTGAGCAAAGTTCTTGGTTGGTACCCTGCTGACATTGGGAAACAGTAGGTGCAGCAGTGAGGAAACAATTTTGTGCACAATAAGCAGAACGGAAATCCACTCTATTAGTCTGCCAGTTAATACAGGGATTATGCGCTCTGAGCCATGGTATTCCAAGAATAATGGGAAACAATGGAGATGAAATGATATCGAAACGTAAAAGTTCAGTATGCCCCAGGAGCGTGGAAGCAGACAGAGGCATAGTTTCCAGAATGACTTGGCCGGACTTTTTGTTGGAGCCATCAGCCAAATGAACGATTAATCCTTGGGCCTTGTCCTTTAATGGGATATGATGAAGCTGTGCAAACTGATGGTCGAGGAAGCAGCTGCAGGCACCGGAATCAATAATGGCTTGGGTATGAAGTTCCCCTTCCGGGAGCTGTAACGAGATGGGAAGATTAACGTAAGATCTTTGGTTATCAGTCAAAGAGATGATTGTTGTAGCAGGAGGAGAACAACACTTACTGGGTTTATTTGGACAAGTTCTGGCAAAATGTCCCGCCTCACCGCAGTATAGGCAGAGGTTCAGCTGGCGGCGACGGTTCTTTTCCTCTGAAGATAGTGGAGAACGGAGGAGACCCAGCTGCATGGGTTCCGAGGTATCCGGGGTGGGGTTTGGAATTGAAGCTTGAGTGGCAGGCATATGAACTCCAGGAGAAAAGACCCGAGGAAACATCCAAGCAGAGCGTGGTTGGTGGGTTCTTTCCGCTCGGCGTTCTCTTATACGTCTGTCGATCTGGATGGACATTCGAATGAGTTCATCCAAGGTTCCTGGAATCCCAGTCCGTGCTAATTCGTCCTTAAGGGATTCCGAGAGTCCTGCACGAAACTGAAAAAGCAGAGCAGAGTCGTTCCAATTCGTATCCGTACTCCATCTTTTGAACTCTGCTACGTAGTCCTCTACTGGTCGTCGGCCCTGCTGCAAGGTGTGCAGCATGGATTCAGCAGTAGAGGCCCTACGTGGATCATCATAGATAAGGGCCATGGCCTCGCAGAAAGCTGTTTGGGAGTCCAGGAGTGGACTGCTCTGTTCTAGCAGTCGGTGAGCCCAAGCTTGGGGTTCCCCTTGTAATAATGAAATGATATAACCAACTTTTGTGGTCTCAGAAGAGAATGTCCTGGGTTGAAGCACAAAACACAATCTACATGCGTTTAAGAACGCCCGGAATTTACTGCGATCCCCAAAAAAACGTTCAGGAGGAGGAATCCGAGGTTCAGGGGCAGGCATTGAGAACGCAGGTGTAGGTGCTTCCACAACGGGTGCAGTAACGAGAGGTGGAGCGGCTTCGACTGCCGGGGCTTGTGCCAGGGCATCCAGGCGTCCTTCCAACTGGAAGTAACCTTCTTGTAGTCCTTTGACCGCGTCGGTAAGAGCCGAAATCTGCTGACATAGATCCTCCATGATAAAGAAGACCGCCCTTTCAAGCTCCGGATGGCTGAGTACTACTGTCACGTACCTGATGGAGCTTGAGATGACGAGGGCGGCCCCTCTCTTGCAACTCTGGTCCCAGAAGGCCTGATAGAGAAGACAGGTACTCTGGGGCACAGCGGGGCACGAGTGCCTGGATGAGGACTTCGGTACCAGGGGGTAACTCGTACGGTCTCTTGCTGTGAGGGATAATATAAACGCACAGCAGGGAGGCAGACAGAGAGTAAACGAAGTCAGGCAGACCGGGTCAGCAACGTGCAGGCAGAGAGGTAGTCAGGCAGACCGGGTCAGCAACGTGCAGGCAGAGAGGTTGTATAGCATTAGGCAAACTCGTGGTCGGGTCACAGGCCGGGTTTGGTAACATGCGGGCAATGCAGGAACAGGCAGGGAGCAGGAGAATCGTCAAGACAAGCCAGGGTCTGGATACCAGAAGGTCAGCGGAGTCAGGAGCAAGCCGGGGTCAAATAACAACACTAAGATAACAAGGAACAGGCACAGGATACTAGGCACAAGCTGAAAGAGTACTCAGCACTGGAGACATGGAGGAGCTGAGCTTAAATAGTCCGTTTGGCGCGACAACACGTCGCAGATGCGCGCACGCGCCGTGTTGCGCGCACGGGCGTCTGCGTGAAAGTGCACGGCCCGGCCTGACACTGCGGGTCACGCCGTGCTCGCGCGCATGCGCAGACGCCATCTGCTGTGTGCGGTGTTCCTGACAAGAGGTATCCATGCTCCTTCTACAACCTCTATGATGTCATGCAATTTCTAGAAAAAACACCAAAAAGGGTTCAGATTCTTATTACTACTGCTCTGTGATCCAAACATTTGGCAGAAATCACATGACCAATGTAACCGTGTTGATGGCACAACTTGCTGCCTGGGAGAACTAGGCGTGGCAGTTTCTTTACAAATAGGACATTTTTCAAATTCCCCTTTCTCTTTTACCTGCAGGGATGTCCATCTTGATTGTAAAGAAAAGTGTAAGCAAAGGTCATCTTTAAATATGCCCAAGGGTACCTTCATCTCCACACCACTGCCAATAGAGCTACAAGCTTACTAAATCAAAACAATCATACATCTTTTAGTAGAGAAAAGACGGGTTGGCAACTCTTGCGCCGAGGTAAATTCATTTTACTGCAGCCACTCTCTAAATGAATGTACTGAACAGTAGCCAGTACTACACAGGCTAGAAATGGAATACTGTAAATAATATCAATCTCCCTGACCCCCTAATAATGAGGGATCTAAAATTCTATAGCCGGCGCTCGCAGGAGTGCCGGGAATAAGCCATCTGGCTGTGCGGACACACTCAACTGTTTTACAAAACAGGCTTATAGGCAGATAATGCTGTCTAAGGCTGTAAGCTATAATTGTAAGAGGATAAATAAGGAGGAAATGCATGGTCAAGGGATTCAGAGCTGAAGGTAAACAATGGGATGGTTCAGCTTGCCAAAGAAGCAAGCGACCATGAATATGAATATGCATGAATGGGAATCCTTCAGTCAACCAGAAATGTATCTTCAACAGAACTGTTTATGTAAGAGTGTCAGCACATTACAATCACTCGAGTGGTGATTTCCGCTAGCTATTTTATCTCTGGTACATGTCACTCCAGATTCAGTCTGAAATGGCAAAAGTGTTCATTTGGTCTTCGATGACCACAAACATTTTGTCGAAATTAGTAAGAGGGGCAGAATAGGAAATCTTTTATCTGTATCTCTACTTTAGGAGGACAGTGCTGTACTTCATAGTCTTTTTGTTGACAGCTTTTTTAAAGTTCTCAGTATACACCAGGGGTAGACAACATCGTCACTCCAGCTGTAGTGGAACTGGAAATTGCATCATGCCCATGCCTCTGTAGTCATGTGTGTGGCTGTCATAATCTTGCAATGCCTCATGGGACTTGTAGTTTCACCACAGCTGGAGTGCTGAGGTTGCCTACCCCTGGTATAGACTAACTGTATTTCTAATTGTATATGGTGTTCACAAGTTAGAACCTCTGTTAAGTTTTTCTTTCTTGCCTGTTCCCCAGTTTAATGGTCACTTTTTTTTTTACTATTTGTCATTTCCCTTACGGTCACCAGAACAGAAAATAAGTGTTAATGGGTTGTGGTGATGGATTTCAAAGGTCTGTACATGTATTTACTTCTATAACAAATCCAAAAAACAAGTGGGCAATATAGTACCTAATTTGAATACTGTGATTGTAATACACTTCATAAGTTCAAATATAAAATGCCCTTTGCCATAAGAATGTGTGTGCAGTGGAGAATTAGGAATATGCTGTTGTGTGTGTTTCCAGCTTTTAGATTGACTGGCAAACAGAAACATTAGTCATAGAGTTAATGTAAAGTTAACTGTCGCGTATTGATGAAGCTAAACCCAGGGATCTCAAGTCTCCCTGATGTTCAGGGAGTCTCCCTCTATTAGATAGCGGCTCCCTGACGTCCTCGAGAGAAGCATTTTCTCCCTGAAACGTTTACTCTGAGTAAACCTTTCTGGTAAGATATCAGTGGGTAAGGTTTCAGAGTGAGGCTTGCCTCCTGGAGGAAGGTCATGTGATCTCTAGAGTAGCCTCGGAACGAGGCTTGGCTCTCAGAAGAAAGAAGCTACTTGCTGCACAGAGAATGCGGACATAGACTACTATTGAGAGCAGGTACAGGCACTGAGATCTACTGCTGCAGGGTTGAGAGAGCGCTGTTAACCCTTTGTGGATAATATAGAATCAATTATATGTCCTGGTTGTCTAGTTATAGAGAACATTTATTTAATTTGCTGCCCATAGCAACTAGTCAACCGTGTATCAGGGACTTTACTCCTCAGCGTTTTTTTAAAAAGGTCTTAGGCTGTCTAATAAATTGTGACCTTTACACTGACAGATACTTGAACATCAATTCACAAATCTGATGTATATATAAATAAATATATAATATTATTGTATTATTGGTATATGGATTTTATTTTACTCTGTGTGTGTTTGTATATGTATATATTATTATTATTTCCTTTATATTCTGACGACGGCCTCTGTAAAAAAAAAAAAATCAGAAAGGGCACCTCCCTGAAATAAGGTTTTGCAGGTTGGGATGTCTGTAAACCTGGTCTGAGCATCTATGCTTTATATAGGAACTTTACCCATATCTTTAAAATAACAACAAAGGCACTTTTATAAATGTTTAGTAAAGACAATCTACAAACAGTTACTTATAGAAAATTGCTGGCTTTTGATTTTTTGCATACCGTATTTTTCTTTTCTTCCCCACAGCACATGTGACCATGCACATCATCTCAGGGGAGGAAAATGCTTTTCCCTGAGGTCTCATGAGATTACAGATGAGATTTCCCAGCGATGCTCTGCTGATGTAACCTTCTCAGAATGCAATGCTTGGGGTCGATTACATAATTTGTACCAAAGTGGAGCAGGAAGTGGTAAAAAAGAAATTGTAAGTAAAATAAAAATGTTTGTTTAGCTAATGAATGTAAGATGATTTCCTGCAGAGCTGTATGCTGATGTGATTTCTAGTGAAAGGGGGTAAAGGTCCATTTGAAAAAACATTGGTTGTGAAAGGGTTAAATTAGTCCTTTATGTTGCAGTAGCTAACTGGGTATCCAGATCCTTCATAGGTTTCAGAATATTGCAGTAGCATTTTTTGCTATCAGTTTTCAAAGCAAATGATAGATTAGCAAATACTTTGGACACATTGGGGTTGATTTAAAAAAAGGAAATAGGCTGTTCAGGTTGCCAGGGGATTATCACTTAGTTTAATACATGTGGTGAAAATTCACTTTGCAAAGAATACTCAATCGCATGCAAAGAAATAAAAGCTGTGTTTTTGCTTGCAGATGATGGGATGACTGAAGTCAGCAGAGCTTCAGCACATTCTCTAAGTGAAGGGAAAATGTAATTGCATATTGAACAGCCTATTTTCCTTTAGTAAGGGTTATCCCTAGCAGTGGCGTCACAAGGGGGGTGCGGCCCGCACTCAGGTGCCACCATTGGAGGGGTGACACCAAAATGACTGACAATAATTTTGGTGTCACCCCCTCTGAAAAGTCGGGCACTCAGTCCTTGACCGAGAGCCCGACAGTGTCAGGAGAGAGGAGGGGACCCGGCAGCATACCTCATCCCGCCGGGTGAACGTCCCCTCCCTTCTCTGCCGGCCTCCATAAGATGACCGCGAATATGTGATAAAATCATCACGCACGCACACGCGCGATGACATCAAGGCGGGGTGTCACCCGGTCAACGCTCCGGGTGACACCTGGCCTCGTGACGCCCCTGGTCCCTAGCCTTATTGCTGCCTGAGGTGTGTTTGGTACATGCAGTCAGTGGGGATGGGGGTTCTGGTGATGCCGTCCTCTGCAGGGTCTCGGCAATCTGGGATGCTCTGGCTGTGTCCCGTCCGGCTCCTGGCAACCATTGATGTCACTGGTTGCCAGGAGCTGGGCGGGATGCTGGTCAGAGATACCCAGGTTTGTGAGAGCTGGGCTTGGAGATGAGTATGGCCCTTACACATTTCCAGCATCTTGGGACGCTCTGGCTGGAAAGTGGGTGGCAGGCAAACTACCAACATTGTGCAGCAGAGCGGACATGCTGCTCTGCCTTCCACCCCCCACGTGATCCAGAAAGATGCTGCCATTGGCTGCCTTTATTAAGTCAATCAAAATTTCTGCAGAACTTGATATTGGTTCCTTCTGTAAAACTGCTTCCTTGATTGTTTACAATTACCAGGTACTCTTATTTCTCCCAAGTATGAAAGTGGTGTGGCAGCATATATATATATTACAATATACACAGTAAACTCTCTGTTATCCGGTATTTAACCAGAACTCTCATCTAACCAGAAAAAAAATCTGTGTACTCACTGTTCTGCTGATCTGCGGCATGTATTATCCTGGAAACGATCCGGTGCCTATTTGTCTTAATTTGTTTTAAGTGTCTCTATTTGTCTTAATTTGCTTTTGATGACTGCATTTCAATATTAATATAAAGACAATACAGAGTTTATGTTATGGTATGGTATTCTATGGGGTATGGCTATTTTTAATAGTAATTCTCAAGCAACTAGAAACTACATTTATCCGGAATCTACCAATCCCAGTGGATGCCGGATAACGGGGAGTTTACTGTACCTGCTAAGATGCTTAGAGAATGCAGTTAAAGGAAAGGGGAAAGAATGGGCGTTTGTGTAATGTTAGGAGAGGCCGAGCAGTCAATCATGAGCTGTGCCGCTGTCCGTGGTGCTGAATCTGGCACTGAAACTTTCCATGCTACAGTGATTTATTAGGAGTATTTCTAGCACCAAAGAACAATCAATCACTGGACTGGCTGTACAGTTTAGATCTGAGTCTGATCATGCATGTAGTGCCAAATGCAAGTTCATTGACTGGATAACCAGGAAGATAATTAAAAATATTTTAAATAATCTTGTTTTAATGATTTTCACCTAACCACCTAGTGATTTTCTTGCAATATATTGCCTGCAGAGAATCATAAGGGGGAAGCTCTCTTAGGGCTTATGCACACAGCTGTAATTAAATACGCATATCTAGGCTGGATCTTGCTATCTTAAGCTGGCAGAAATATTCAGCATGAAAAACGTGTGTAATGGCACGTAAAGTACTCGCATTTATTTGTGTACTGTGCTGAGCCACTAGAATGAATTTACGTGGGTATGCCTATACATGTTCATGTTATTACGCACATAAGTATGTAAAGTATATGAATACGTTTCTCTTTGCGTGTAGGTTTGGGGCATTTTTATTTTTGTTTACCTCCCTGACCATTGCTTTAGAATGTAGATCTATTATAAAATTATAATAAAAAGCTGTGCAGCCTTTTTGTTAGTCTGTGTGCATGAGTCTTTTCTCTTCTGTATCTTTCTTCGTCCTCTCCCCCTGCTTTCTTATATACCTATCTCTCTCCCCTCAATTTCACTAATGCTTATACTCTTTCACTCGTCTACTCTACTTCTCTGTCTAATCTCTCTGATCTCTCTTGCATTCATTATGGTATCTCTCTCTCCCCCTATGCTTCTCTCTCCTGCTGATCTTTCTTTTCTATCTCTGATCTTTTTTCTCACTCTCTGATCTCTCTTCTCCTCTACTCCTCTATTGATCTCTCTCTTCACTCTCTCATCTATATCTCTCTGATCTCTCCTTTCCCCCCCCAATCTCTCTAATCTTTCTTCTCTCTCTCTTCTCCCTCTCTCTGATCTCTTTTCTGTTTCTCATCTCTCCTATCTCTCTCTCATCTCTTCTCTCTGATCTATCTCTCCCCTCCCTCATCTCTCTCTCTGATCTCTCTTTTCTGTTTCTCATCTCTCCTATCTCTCTCTCATCTCTCTCTCATCTCTTCTCTCTGATCTCTCTCTCCCCTCCCTCTCTCATCTCTTCTCTCTGATCTCTCTCATCTCTCTGTAGCACCTTGCTAAAAAGGAGTGCTAGATCATATATACTGTATAGTCTATGTTCAGTTCAACTGTGACAGAACAATCTGTGAAGCTGTATCTGCCTGTGGGTGGGTGTGTTACCACACAGGGCAGAACAGCCAATGAGGATTGCTGTGGGCATTTATGTCTCCCAGCCAATCACTGCAGGACAGTAGCAGTGATGCATGCTGGGAGAGGATATAAATGCTGAGTGTGGCTGATGCAACAGTCTCTTCTTCCTTCCCCGCCCCAGGGCCCTCCTGGCCTGGGGCAGGATGCTTGCTGCTGAAGAGATAGAATGGACTAGGCCTGAGCTGGGGCCTGGGCCTGGGCCTGGACACTGGGGCCTGAGCCTGGAGGCCCAGTGGTCAGCCACTCATGTCTGAAGTTGAGCCTGAACAAGACCCTTGACAGTACTGCTTGCCAGAAGTTCTCCACACAGATTGCCTGTATGGCTTAAAGGTCCAAGTCTGTGGTGGCAGCAGTTACTTTGCTCTGATTCAATTACAAGGAGTCTACCTTTATGCTGCATGTGCCTGACCCTCTTCCCTCTCTCCCTGGAGTTACAGCAATAAAGAGAATCATCTTGGAGGTATTGTCTGGACTTCAATCTGTCGGTAACCACAGTTAGTGGTAAGTGCTAATGGGGCAGCCATGTGTTTTTAATAATCCCTAGACAGGCTATGGAAGACCCGATCATTTCAGCGGCTCCTTCGGGGGTGAGCGCTACACGTGGGGTCCTCGTCCGGGATTCTCCTGAACTAGTTTATGCTGCCGTTGCCCCTAGCAACCGACTGAAGATTTTGCGTTTTCCAGTATTTTTGTGAACTGTCTTTTTGGGGAACCCAAAAAATGACTGTTGCAGAGTATATTGATGTGAGAGAGCCTTATTTCTACAAGAGAGAGGGTCTTCTAGTGCTTGATCACTTTCTGCCAGCAACCCGAGGGTTAATTGTGCAGGAAACTTTCTGGCGAGAAGCTGTGGCGCCAGAGCGGTGATAAGAAGGCGTAGCTACTGACCTGTGCGCACGTGAGCAGTCTGCAGGGGAAGACGGCCCACGTGGAGCAGGAGAAATGGCGCAAAACAGCTTCATGGAAAGTTCAATCGTTTCCAAGCCCACTGGACCCAGTGTGCCTGAATCGATGGAATGGAGAAATTAGTTCCAGCTTAGCCAACTATCTGACACCGGAGTGAGGATGTCCCTCAGAGGTGAAGTGGCGTTATGCAGTATCCGGGGGAACCAAGCACCTGGCCATTACCTGCGAAAAGTGCGGAAAACTCTCTGCACTCATCAAAGCGTGGAGTCGCTGTGACCGTTGTGGAGATTGTCTCATGGAACTCATCGCATCGGACCTACCACCGAGTGTCTACCGGGTGGACTGGGGGACCGGACGCTGTGAGGAGCCGAATGAATTGAGCGGACCCGCGGCTGTGAGGTACCTGCCTCAACTTCCGTCCACTACCAGATCGACTGATGCCGACTACAGTGATAATTCGTCTACACAAGGGCAAACTCTGATCAGCCACTCCCGCGGCCTTGGTCGAGGGGCCTTGATCAGACTGCTGAAGAAATCGGATGCACCTGCCAGCTTGCTCGGAGATCGGAGTCTGCAGGAAGGTGAGACCTCTGGGGTTGCTAGTGGTGGGGGATCGAAGATAGGATCATCCCAGCCAGAACCGGAGCCAGAGGGGAACCCCTGTAGTACAGAGCAGCCAGAGCGAGACTTTAAGGAGGGGGAGACCTCAGAGCTACCTCAGACAAGACAGGTCACGGGGAGAGCTAGTGGAGGACGAACTCCCTGAAAATGTTGCAGAGCCAGAAGAGGAGAATCGGGTGGATAGTGCCCAGATCAGACAAAGTGCCAGGGGACTGGGCTTTTTATCCGGCCTACTACGAGCGGCGGCTCGAATCTTCACCACCGCGCACCTACAAACAAGCGGTGGCACGCAATGAGGCCCATAAAGATTTAATTGAGAGGGCGCAGGATTCATGTGTCCAGACAGGAAAAGGGAATGTGGATACGCTACCGAGACTGTCCAGACTTCAGAGAATTGTGAATAAAAGGGTCACTCTTGAGTATGGATATGAGTACCCCTATGTGCCTAAAGCTGTGATGGAAGAGGTAGAAGTCAAGAGAAATGCTTGGTGTGATAACGAGGTGTGGGAGTACTTGGGAGTGCCCAAACCCTGCAGGAATGCAAGTTACCCAAAGTTCTGGGAAAAGTTCCTGTGCTGCAGGCAGAGCTGGAGCCTGGGGCGTTACATCTTTAAAGATAAAGTGGTGGTGGTAAAGGCTGGTCGCAAGGATCAAGAATATGCAGTTAACATATTTGATTCCAAAGGCAAGATGGTGCAAGTTCCAGATCCACACTTCTACAAGTGAGCATTCTGCCTTCAGTTGCCTTTCACCCCACTGTTTGCTGTTTCTTTTTGATGCTTCCTGTTATACATTGACTGGACTCTGCCTAAGTTAGGTGGCAGACACGTTTGAATTCATCCAATACTGAATGAAGTTACCTCAGTTTGTGATGTGTCACTACTGGATTGCGGAGGGGCTCATCTGCCTTTGTTACAGCTTGCTGGACCCTTTGGTTAGGCAGGTATACCTCAGGACAGCTTGCGACGGTTGATTTTTTTCATAAACGGGTTTGTTTCTACCAAGAATAATTTTTGTGTTTAAATGGACTAAATGTATACTGTGGTTTGGCCACCCATAGCTATATAGTCATATAGGATGCTATTTCTCTGTTTTGTTCCAGGATTTTTGCAGAGGTCCTCGTGATCAAAACCTACAGTCGTATTGTATAAAGTTATTTGATGCACTCATTTCTTTCACCTCTAGATGGCAGTAGAGGGATGGACTTTAAGTTACTGAATAGTCACTAAATAGTTAAGTATTACTGTAAGCATTACTGTTCAATTGATGTGTACTGATTTAAAATTGGAGGATCATCCTTAAAGGAGAATGATGCTTCAAAACTCTGATACTCAGGAATGTGTATGTTGCCTGGTATTTTGTTATTCCTCTGCAGGTGACGTAACCCAGAGATCTGTACTTCAAGCAGTAAAACTAATTAGGGGTATGGAGGACCAGAGCTATGAGATGAGGCTACTAAATTTAAACATGTTCACATTGGAGGTGAGGAGATTAAGGGGGGATATGATTTCCATGTACAAAATGTTCAATGGGGACAGCAAAATTACCGATAAACTATTTAAAATTAACTCCATTACAAAAACTAGAGGCCATAACCTAAAATTGGTGGAAAACAAATTCCAGCACACGTGGCGAAGGGGGTTCTTTACAGTGAGAGTGGGTAGGGTCTGGAACTCACAGCCGCAGGCAGTGATTTCAGCAAAAAATTTGGAATTGTTCAAGAAACTTTTGGACGATTTCTTAAGGGACAGTAATATACAGGGGTACACTTACTCATAAGAATGAGATCCTAATAGGTTGGATTTGATGGACTAGTGTCTTTATTCAACCTCAAATACTATGTAACTATGTAAGATGTACCTTTGACAACAATTGATATGCAATTTAACTATGAATTTCACAACTGTTTTTACCTCTGTCAGTCTGTTTACATGTGTAAAACTACCTGTTGGCAGTTTACTCTTTTTACCCTTCACCATCCACTTTTGCTGTAGGATGCCCAGCTCTTAGGAGTAAGAGCAGTTTTTGTTCCCGGCCTATGAGAACAAGGCCATTTTCAAGTAGGGGGAGAGTGTAGCGCCCTCTAAAATGTCGCTATTCAATTTAGAGATACCTGGATATCAGTCTGGATACCGATTATACAGAGCTATAGGAGGTCTGTGGAGATGCAGGAAACTGGCCTGGGCCTCAGCACATGGCAGGTGCTGAGGGGCCTAGAGGCCTAGGATACACTGATACTTTGCTGGGCCCATACACGTGGCAGGTGATGGGTGCCTTGTTCTGAGAAGATACTACCACTAAACTGGAGTGCTCCTTGGCAGTTGCAGATGCTGAGGGCACAGAAATTCCAGATCCTGAAGAGGAAAATACCTGATGGAAGCTGGGATGGAGGGAGAGTCTGCTTGTTGAAGGGTACCGCAGAGGAGCTGGTGCGAGCGTCCGTCTGGGACCCACAAGGGAGATCCCTCACCCTATTCCAGGTTCTGTTCGCAGCATTGTTACTACTATTGGTCTCTGGGACCAGATCACGGCGATATCAGCATTAGCAGTTGCTAAGGGAGAAAGTTGTCCTCCGAAGTATTTCCTATGGCATCCTACAGATCCTAAACTCTCTCTCTCCTGTTGATCTTACAAATAAATACCCTAAAAAGACCCTAAGACTTGAGCCATTCTGTCCGTGAGTATCGGTGTGCTGTTGCTGATCAGAGGGGACCGGTGGCTGGAACCAACAGGTAGGAGAACCCTATGTCATACTCATCGGCTCCTTCGGGGGTGAGCGCTACATCTCTCTCATCTCTTCTCTCTGATCTCTCTCTCCCCTCCCTCTCTCCTCTCCCTCTCTCCTCTCCCTCTCTCATCTCCTCCATTTCTCACTCTGATCTCTCTTCTCTCTCATCTCTTCTCTCTCTCAATCACTCTGATCTCTCTTCTCTCTCATCTCTCTCTCTCTCTCCTCCCTCTCTTGTTCTCCTGTTCATCAGCCCATGAGTGCATATACTTCATAAATATGTATGCTAGCATCTACTTCTAAATCCAATTTTGCATACACTGAACAGAAACCTTTGTTTATATTATTATTTCATACATTCCTATACTATACAAAGTCACTTTATGCCAAAGCAACTTCCAAAACTTGCTTGTTTGCAAAGGATCCTCAACCAGAGAGTAGCTGAAGGGTATGGACTACAACATTCTTACGTTCCTAAGTCTGTGCTGGAGGAAGTAGAGAAAACGTGTGAGGAACGGCATGCAGAGGCCATCTAGAACTTTTTGGGGGTACCAAAGCCCTACAGGAAGTCTGGACTGTCACCTTTGAATATAACAAGCTTAGTGGGTGTCTTTTCACATGGAGCTAAGGGAAGCAACTATCCATAAAGTTCTGATTTAACCAGTTGACATCCGCGGTGTTAAACCCCCTTCCCATCCAGGCCATTTTTCAGTATTCAGCGCTGCGGTACTTTGACTGACATTTATTCCGTCATGCAACGCTGTACTGAAATTAATTTTATACCATTTTTTACAGATAGAGCTTTCTTTTGGTGGCATTTAATCACCACTGGGGTTTTTATTTTTTACTATATTAAGGAAAAATTACCTGAAATTTAAAAAAAAAACTATTTCCCCTATATTAAATGATAAAACATTTATTATTACCCAATTTTTTGGTAAAATATAAAAGACAGGGTCACCATGTCAGTTTGTAGATTGTCATTATTAATCATTTCTAAAGGTGCCTTTGTTGTCATTTATAAGACAAAGGTGAAGATCCTCTTTAAAAGCACGATCCCTATTAAAATAAGGGAGCAAGGTGCTAGAATGAACTTGTAAATGTTTTTTAAAAGACTATACCAGTTCACTGAGTAAGCCAATTGAAAGTATAATTCTACCTTTGCAGTCAAATGTGAGAAGCTCCCACTATATGTTTGTTATGTGTTCCCATTCATGCAGCATACCTAAAAGTGAAGAACATTCTTACCTTGTGGGAGCAGGTTTATACATAGGACTCCATAGGGAGCCTGCATTGGCTTGAAAAGATGGCAATGTGCAAATAAGGGATAGACAGATACATTTACATATATTGAGATCTGCCAGCTCAGTACAGACAGATAACAGGAACATAACTCCCCAGCCCCCTCCTTTTATTACATAGAGAGAAAGCTAACTTTTTAGCATGTAAAAAGGTAAGCATCAATTTCTAAATGTTTTATGCTATGTAAATGGGAACATGCAATAACTATAAAGTAGCTGTTATTCCACTTTGGCTTTAAAAATTAAAATACACTGAAAGTAAAGCAAACTAGCCCAATCCAATGCAAATTCTTGCTGGTTCATACATCTCTAATCCGTTGTCTCTCATTTTTACTATCTCTCTGCAAGAACATTTTTTTGCTATTCCGTTTAGATCAGCAGTGCATATGTTCTGCTATGGAAACCTACTTGCAGTATCATATTTTTATAGACTCTGTGAAATTTACAAGATTCGGTGTCAGCACTACACAATGAGAATTCAACATTACTGTGTGACATGTATCACTTCTTCTTTCAGTAACAAGATTTCATGTACAATGTCTTCTCTCACCGATTACAAACCTGGTAAAGGATAAGCCATGGTGATGTTTCATATAGTCGAAAAATAATATAGCAAGAATAGATGATAATGTACGCAGGATTTTTTTTACTGAGGCAGCAAAAACGAGTCATTATTTGGGACAGGTTACATGTGCAAAACTGATATTCTTGGATGTCTATTTGTATCTGGCATGTTCTGTAAACCCTGTTTTTTCTAAATGAGCTGTGTTCTATAATTTATGTATACATACCATGCATTTTACAGCAGTATGGTATATGTGAATACTACCCTTGTGTCAGGGGCGTTTCTAGGGTCCTTAAACACCTTGGACACACCCAGGCACCTAGATGTAAAGGAGAACTATGAGGTGAGTGATTTTAACTCAACCTCATATTTCGAGCCGATGTGTGACATTGAAGCTCTCACACATCGACTCTATAGATTGGCAAGTGAGTGAAGGTATACCGTCGCTAACTCACTTTTCGATCATCTCCATGCAGAGAGCGGTGACTGTCAGTCACCGCTCCCCACAGGGATTCCCCCCCTCCGCGTCCGATCTTCCAGAGCTGACTGGAGGCACAGGGAGGGGTCGGGCACAGCTGGCTCTGCCTCTAGATAGGCTGTCACTCACGCAGCTGGGTAGATCTTGACAGCATTGTCGGGATCCATCCCGGCTGCAGCACTCTCGATATATCATAGGCAATAGCCCGCTATATACTGAGCTTTGGGTCACAGGAGGAGGTTAGTATATGTCCTCCAGTGACACTTGAGAACTATGGGATAAAAAGTGACCCCATAGTTCTCTTTTAATTATAACATTCAAATTGTTTTGAAAAAACACAAACAAGGGGCGCCTTTCCTGGTGCAGACAAATTTATTAAGATCAGGATTGAAGGTAAATATAAAACATACTCACAAAATTCATGATTGAAGTATAAAAAGTATAAAAATTAAGTCCATGGACCCAAGGAAAAGTCTATGAAAGCTGCACAGCTCCTTTGCAGTCAAATGTGAGAAGCTCCCACTATATGTTTGTTATGTGTTCCCATTCATGCAGCATACCTAAAAGTGAAGAACATTCTTACCTTGTGGGAGCAGGTTTATACATAGGACTCCATAGGGAGCCTGCATTGGCTTGAAAAGATGGCAATGTGCAAATAAGGGATAGACAGATACATTTACATATATTGAGATCTGCCAGCTCAGTACAGACAGATAACAGGAACATAACTCCCCAGCCCCCTCCTTTTATTACATAGAGAGAAAGCTAACTTTTTAGCATGTAAAAAGGTAAGCATCAATTTCTAAATGTTTTATGCTATGTAAATGGGAACATGCAATAACTATAAAGTAGCTGTTATTCCACTTTGGCTTTAAAAATTAAAATACACTGAAAGTAAAGCAAACTAGCCCAATCCAATGCAAATTCTTGCTGGTTCATACATCTCTAATCCGTTGTCTCTCATTTTTACTATCTCTCTGCAAGAACATTTTTTTGCTATTCCGTTTAGATCAGCAGTGCATATGTTCTGCTATGGAAACCTACTTGCAGTATCATATTTTTATAGACTCTGTGAAATTTACAAGATTCGGTGTCAGCACTACACAATGAGAATTCAACATTACTGTGTGACATGTATCACTTCTTCTTTCAGTAACAAGATTTCATGTACAATGTCTTCTCTCACCGATTACAAACCTGGTAAAGGATAAGCCATGGTGATGTTTCATATAGTCGAAAAATAATATAGCAAGAATAGATGATAATGTACGCAGGATTTTTTTTACTGAGGCAGCAAAAACGAGTCATTATTTGGGACAGGTTACATGTGCAAAACTGATATTCTTGGATGTCTATTTGTATCTGGCATGTTCTGTAAACCCTGTTTTTTCTAAATGAGCTGTGTTCTATAATTTATGTATACATACCATGCATTTTACAGCAGTATGGTATATGTGAATACTACCCTTGTGTCAGGGGCGTTTCTAGGGTCCTTAAACACCTTGGACACACCCAGGCACCTAGATGTAAAGGAGAACTATGAGGTGAGTGATTTTAACTCAACCTCATATTTCGAGCCGATGTGTGACATTGAAGCTCTCACACATCGACTCTATAGATTGGCAAGTGAGTGAAGGTATACCGTCGCTAACTCACTTTTCGATCATCTCCATGCAGAGAGCGGTGACTGTCAGTCACCGCTCCCCACAGGGATTCCCCCCCTCCGCGTCCGATCTTCCAGAGCTGACTGGAGGCACAGGGAGGGGTCGGGCACAGCTGGCTCTGCCTCTAGATAGGCTGTCACTCACGCAGCTGGGTAGATCTTGACAGCATTGTCGGGATCCATCCCGGCTGCAGCACTCTCGATATATCATAGGCAATAGCCCGCTATATACTGAGCTTTGGGTCACAGGAGGAGGTTAGTATATGTCCTCCAGTGACACTTGAGAACTATGGGATAAAAAGTGACCCCATAGTTCTCTTTTAATTATAACATTCAAATTGTTTTGAAAAAACACAAACAAGGGGCGCCTTTCCTGGTGCAGACAAATTTATTAAGATCAGGATTGAAGGTAAATATAAAACATACTCACAAAATTCATGATTGAAGTATAAAAAGTATAAAAATTAAGTCCATGGACCCAAGGAAAAGTCTATGAAAGCTGCACAGCCGTGTCTATGTGTCGGCAGGAGACTGTGTGATGACGCGTTTCCGGGGTCACGCCCCCCTTCATCAGATACCTGATGACCAAAATGATCAAAGTTTTTTCCCTAGATTTACAGTCTCCCTGGCTGATTTGGGGCAGCATCCTACAGACACACATTTTTCTAAACGTGTTTTTAAACGTGTTTTTTATTTTACTCATTCACCAATTTTTAATTCAATTATCAATTTCCAAACAGACTTTGATTCTAACTTTATTCATGTGTACATTGGTTTGTACTGGTTGAGCAGTCCTCTCTGGCGATTTTTTGTTTTTTCCATTCAAATTGTTTTGCTTGATAAGTCCATAAAATATCTATTGCTGCTGCCAGAAATCTTGTGAGTTGATAACTTTGCCTCTGCTGGCTGTTATCAGTTAGCATTGTTGCCAGTTCTCTCTATTGACTACAGAACTCCCCCTATGTTATGATGGAGAGGAGGAGGGGGATGTTATGTATTCCTAACACACTTTGTGCCCGCGAGTGACAAGGCTGCTCCCCTATAGATACCGTACAGCGAGTGAGCATTGTCACGCATTGTTACCCCATAGTTTTCTTTTAAATGTTGTAGGTTTTGTAGTATAACATAATAAAAAGTAGATGATGTTGTTTCTCATTGGTATCCACTGGTATTGTAAAAAAAAAAAAAATTCATAAAAAATGATGTTCTAAAAGCGTAATGTGCATATAGTATATACCATTGTTTGTCAATGGTCATTACTTTGTTTAGGGAAAAAGAAGTATGCATTGTGCAGAAACCAAGGAGTTTATTAAAAATGCCAGATTGTCTTATTGTCTACCTAACATAATTCTGAAGAATTGGGAGGGGAGTATGCAGTTACTACTGGAGGCAGGAATGCATGGCCAAGACTGAAATATATGTGTCTCAAGGATCATACTTAATGGCAACAATTACTGCAAAGAAGAGCTGGGGCACTCAGCAAAAGACTTGGGGCACGTGTCCTGGGTTCCAGGGTCTAGCAATGCCCCTGCTGTGTGTGATACACAATGGACAGTACACAATTATATCATTTAAATAGATGGGCATGTCATCAAACCCACTGCCTTGGGGTGAATAAAGAGGATTAGAAGGGATGAAATATTTATTTTTCCTGGAACAAATGCTGCTCCAGGTTTTCTTTAGTGCTGGTCACATGTTTTAAGGTCTAGGCATGTGATCACATGATCACTGGCAACCAAGGGAATCTGAGTTCCGATTTGCTGATTTGAGATTGTGTGACCAAATGTCTAGGCCTACAGGCATGTGGGTAGTAGTTAAGGGAACCTAGAGTAACTTAGAGTTTTTGTGACAGTGGATAAATGCAAAGTCTGTTCTGCTAAAGAAAGTCTTCCTGCTCCTGACATTTGTTTTACTAGCAGATACATGCACGGTGCAAATTACACCTCTGATTCATTTCTGGCATCTGCCAGTGGATGCTCAAAGGCAGTGCTAGAACACACCAGACCTGAAAGAAGACTGTCAGAAGCGACAAGTGTGGACATTGCATCATTGGAGAAGAGTAAAATTGTGCCATAATGTGTATGCTATTTATATTTACCCCCCTGACTCACTTATACTCTCCTGACAAACGCTTCCTCACCGCTCTTTCCTCTATCACAGTTGGCCACACTACCTAAATCTTCCAGGTATGGGGGAGCATATGTACCCCTCCCCTGTGGGAGTGTTGGGACCTAGAAGTCAATAACTAGGTCCAAGCACATGATTGAGGGAGAGATGTCATCGCTCCTCCTGGTTGGTGACACCTTTGATCTCAGTGGCGACTGTGATGAAGGAAGGAGAAGCTAGGGAGCACTGGCAAGAAGAAGCAACTGTACTTTGCCCTGCATGCTCTAGAGAAACACATTTAAGAGGCACTGAGATTTCAGTGCTTATTCAAACTGTCCAAATGCACCGAAGTCTGCAGTTAAGCTCACTGTCTTTAGTAAAGCAGCTCTTGAACAAACAGGCCTCCCTTGTTGGGTACCTAGAAGCAACTTAATGTATAGAAATAATGGGTGCCAAACAGGGGTGTCCATAGAGTTTTCTCCACCTGAGGTGGTTACCTCTCTCCTGCGTTCCTCTTAGCGCACTGAAGTCACTGGTTTCCAGAAGCTCGGCAGGATGTTGGCCTGAGTGTCACAGGTTGTTAAGATCTCTTAGCAACCTGGGACAGTCTGTTTGGAAGGTCGGTGGCGTGACCCAAAGAGATGCCACCTGAGGCAATCGCATCAAGCTGCCTTATTATAGTGACCGCTCTGGTGCCAAACAAAAAGGTGAGAGAGCCCCGGGGTCCTTTAGTTATTTTTAAGGCGATCAAATTAAAAAAAGCAAATGCATTTTGGGGGCAACAATCCTGCTCCTTCATCTGTGCTTAGAATGGGATAAGGACTTAAATGAACTCAGAAAATACTATAACCAACTGGATCTATAAATGATTTGGAATAAACTCTCCTTTAGGGCTGGAATTATAATTGTACAGTCAGCAGCAGCAGGTTACCCTGCATGGATAAGGTGACATTGTCTCTCTAATGCTCACCTTTGTGCTTCAATACTGCGAATCAGTGACCTAAAACAAGCATGCAGGTAAACACGTTTGACTTTTCTATGACTTTTTTTGATCTGCATACAAATAAAAGACATTACTGGGTCAGCAAATGACCTATCAATCACAAGGACCTCAGCAATGGCAGCACTTGTATTTCTCTCCCAAAAGGTTTACTTTAAGCACAGCTCCAGCTCTTGTTGGATTGCATATTGACATTTTCCTGGTGTCGCTTGTTACCTTGAACAGATTATTTCTAGAATTTTCTACCTTTTCTCATTGTTTTTATTATTTACAAATGCTTTTACCCCAACATACTGCAAACAAAGTAAAAAAAAAAATCCTTTAAAACATGCCTTTTGTATTTTGGTACAATCTACTCAATTTTAGTCAAGTCACTTGCTGCAAAAAGGTAATTTGTTCTTGGGGTATCATGCTGTGAAAAGATTTTGAGATCTTTCTTTCTCCGAAGCCTGCAAGGTGCCAGCAGAAATAATGGATGATCTTACATTAGAGGAGAATATCTCTTAGGATAGCTGACAGCAGGCTAAATGGGGCCTAAACATTCAAACAATTGCTAGGAAAATGCACAAATCAGCTCAGTGGTGAGCTCGGAACTCACACTATGTAATTAAGAAGTGTATGAAAGGGAGAAGAAAAATGTCCTTTTCTGTAGTATGAAAAGAAAAATAATGTTTCATATATTCCAAGTGCCTAAAGCTTCCAGGCTGCTGTAATGTTTCGTTCTCGGAAGAAGCAGACCAAAACTGCTATCATTCATCCGTACTGGTAATAATTCCGGATTTGTGTGCACATTGCTTAAATCAGAACTCTAGCTTTAGAAAAAAAGAAAACCACAGCTCATCACTGAGAGAGAAATCATCCAGCCAGCCATACACTGGGCGAATGCCATTCACATGGCAATGCTTCCACTAGATGGAGCCAAGAAACATAGGAGATTCCTATTCTCATTAGCTCCATCTAGTGGCAGGATTGCCATGCAAATGGTATTCACCCACTGTAAAGCTGGGTGGATGATTTAGAAATCATCCTCTTGATTTTTTTTTTTTAATCTGCACACCCTAACACCTTAGTGCATTAGGATGTCATTTGTAATGGTGGGGAGCTCACAGAGCACTCGCACAGCGTTTTTCCATTAACAAAGTCTTTATTTTTTCTTTCCAAAAGGTAGACAATCAAGAAGTCCAACATAAAATAGCTTGCTGCAGCATATAACAGATATGGGCTCACCAATCCTCGAGTTGTCTCTCACACTCAGTGTCCCAGTCCTGTAACACTTTTCTCCTGCAGCACTGCTGCTCCGGCCTCAATCCTCAGGGCCACTGTCTGTTACCTCCAGACAACTCTCAGTAATGTGCCAACCTGCACCATAGGTTTTACACACCTGCAGCTCCCTGCTGCACTGGCCTCCACTGACTCCTGGGTGAAGTTCTCCTGACTCACAGGTGGGGCCCTGAACACATCCCAGCACATTCTTCATGAGGGATGTGCACATGTGCACAAACAGGTGCTGGTCACTACTAACCCACGGACTCAGGACTGGAGACTTCGTCCCACCCAGAGCTCTAAGAAATCTCCTGGCTCCAGGATCCCAACTAGGATCCCCCCAAAAAAAGGAAAGGACTGAAAAGGCATTTCTCTCCTGGTACACGTACTTTCTTCCTGGAGCCACTCAGCCCCTCTGGCTGAGAATCCTCGGTCACTTTGAGGCCACATAACACAGTGGTATTGCCACGCAATGCCACACATTCAAAGTGAATAGCACTGCAACACACTAATGCACCTAACATTCATTACTGAGGAAGGACGCTCTGGAATGCACTCTTTGTGATGTGAACTGTCCCTAAGAGCTAGTTCACGCTAGCCACAGTGCGTTCCAGCTCGATTATTGCCAGAACGCACTGGATCGCATTGTTGTGGGGCGGGATAGCTCAATAGCACCGTAGCCACGCCCTTTGGCCACAATACGATCGGACGCAAGGCACATCAATGCCTGCGGTCCGGTCAGAAAAAATGCTGCAAGCACTATTTTTTCTGACCGAAACGCAGGCATTGATGTGCCACCCGTTCATATGCGGCCGATCGCATTGCGGCCGGAGGCTATGGCTGCAGTGCCAATCACTTCAATGCACCACCACGCCCCCTCCTGCCCTAAAACAAAGTGAGAGGACCGCAATGCAATCCGGTGGTTCCGACCAGAATTGGGCTGGAATGCACTGTGGCTGTTGTGAATTAGCCCCTATGCACACATTGGCTGCAAGTTAGCTGCGTTCAGATGCATAAAAATGAAAAATTCCTCTAAAAGCGATACCTGTGTGCACATGGCCTCCGAGGACTTGTTCACACTCTCCATTGAGCTGCATTTTTCTGCACACCAACACACATGTATGGCCTGATTGAGGCAAACAAAGAACAGTTGTTTTCTATGTGCCCTGGTTACATCATACATGTGCAGTGGTGTGCAGAAAAACTCAACTTAATGGACATGGTGTGAACAAGCCCTAAGTGTTTTGGCCACAGGGAGGTATGGTTGCCTACCTGCTCAGGGTGCTGCAGGTGAAGAGAAGTGAGATAATTTGTATGAACCTTTGCTGATTTTGGAGTTGCACATTGTTCCTATTGGTTAATGGAGTGAGCAGAACAAGAGTGGATGTGCATGGTGTGCTGGAAACCGTTCAGTAGCACTGAGAGATATGGTACATCAGATCTGATCTCATTGTCCTGGTTACTGGATTATATACATGGAGCACTTTGGCTACAAATTTTGGTCTAACAGCTTCTGGTGAGTTCTCCTCGGTTCTCCTGAACCGAAGGGGTCCTGGTGCCGAAGCTAGCCGAAGGATCGGCCGAAGCTACGGCCAGATCCTTCGGCAGCTTTGTGAATAGACCCCTGAGTGCTGTACCTACAATTGCCACTAAGTACCTTGAGGAAGACTTTTCTGACCATTGTTTTTTATTTAAACAATGAGGCTCATTCACACCAGGTACACTGAGCTGTGTTGGGCCTGGTTCACACCTAGGATGCACCGTTTTTGCACATGTAAGCAGCATGTGATTATTTGCATGTTTATGCGCATTGTGTAAATTTGTATGTGTGTTTTTACTCACATACATGAAGACCCATGTTTTTGGCAGCTTATGAACCATTGTGGGCAATGGAAGAACGCGCATTTAAACGTGCATTTCCATTGAAGTCTATGGGGCAAAAACGCTCTTTTAACTGCCCAAAGAAGCTCATGTACCTTTTCAGGCGTTTGGCTTTTTCCTGCTGGCGTTTTTCTGTTCAGGTGTGAACCAGGGCCATTGAAAATCATGGTTTTTTTTTGTGTTGGGCATTTAAAAGCGCTTTTCCAACTGCGCAAAAACTCCTAGATGTGAACCAGGCCTTAATCAGCATTGATCAAAACAGGCTCAAAGCAAGGGTACATAGAAATACATTTTTCTCTGTGCGCTCTGTTTACACCATACATGTACGGTCGCTCAGGGTTGTCCACTTAATGAAGTAGTGGGAGGCTATTGCCTCAGGCAGCATACCTTTGGACCATGTGGCCCTCTTTCCGACCAGAGCATCCCAGGTTGCTAAGAGGTGGGATGTGTGTAAGGGCCATACACATCTAAGCCGCTCAACTGTTAGCAACCTAGGACACTCTGGCCAGTGTCTTGCCCAGGCCCTGGCAACCAGTTGCATCACCGAGCCGGGAGGTTGGGGTAGCGTCACTCAACCACTATCCACCACCCGCCTCAGGCGGCAAAAAGGTTAAGGATGACACTGTGTGTGGTGGTGTGCATTGTGTAAAAATGAGGCACAATGCACATCACCGTATGTCAATGAAGTGCATCACAACAGTTGCAGTGCATAGAGTTGAACAAAATGTAATTTTGTAACATCTCAATAAAGTTACAAGAAAAGTAAACCGCGTGATATGTTATAACTAGAGATGAACCTGGGCTTGGTGTAAACCCAGTTTGCCTCAAAACTGTAGCGCCACAGTTCACACCAAGCTCAGTTTCATCACTAATTGTAACGAGGCATCACACCTCTCCAACACAACGCACCCCAGTGGGGCACGTTATCCCAGAGCACAACACATTCTCACAGGTGTGAATGAGCCCTTAAAGTGTATGTTACCCCAACATGGCAGGTTTCATGTATGTGTCTGTTTATATGTGAAAATGCTTGTAGGTGTACAATGTTATGTTTTTATTCCTTGGATTTCTGACACGTATCTGCTGACCCTGCTAGTCCCCCTTCTCACCTTCTGTCTTATTGAACTCCCACCATGCCAAGCACACAAGCGGTTCCATGGCCAGTTTACATAGCTTGGCTTCCTCCTTGGAGATTTAGGTCGCCATGCTGAGGTACGGCGTTCCGGTGTCTCCTGTTGTCTGGGTAGCAGAATCTGGAGCAGTTTCACACAATAATCAATTTCTATTTTCAGTCTGTTCACTTATGCTTTTGAAAATATTAAATATTGTTGGTTACTATGGACAACTGCTCTTGATTCTGTCTGATACAGTAATAAATCCCTCCCCCCCCTTGTATTTTAGTGAATTTAAAATCTAATACATTGTATTTAAAAGTGTTGTAGTATGTTTTTATATGTTCGTTAAAATAGATTTTCATATCAGCTGTCTATATTCCTAGATATGCTGTTGGAATCGATGTTTAATTCCCACTGGAGGTATCCCCTGACTGAGGTGCTAAGGTTATTTTTATTGTTTACTTTCATGTGAGAATAAAATTCAGCCAAACACAATAAAACATTTAATCCAGCTGTATGTTGTAAAAACATAGAGGGGAATTTATCAAAAATGGAGCAGAAGAAATCTAGGCAGAAGAAATTTTTTTGTAATTTTACACCCTAGACTAAAAAGAGCACTTAACCCTTGCAGTGCAGGGGTATCCCCACTGCAGGGGTTACGTTTTATTCTGCCCAGGGTTGTTCTTTAATATAGCTAGTAAAAGCACCTAACATCTGTCATTATACTGTTTTATCTTCCTGTACTCCTCTTCTAAGTAGAATTTGCTTTGCATTGTGCTGTTAGTATAACACTAGATAGAAAGTTTGTCACCAGCACTACAATCCAGAGGTTTTACGTTAGTGTAAATCCATTTTATTGACAAAAGTCATAAAGACAATCGCTTTCGGGGCCACACAGGGTCCCCTTCATTAGGCTCAGTAATGCAAGGGTTAAGTGCTTGTGTTGGTCTACTGAGAAAAATAACAAAGCTATACTCGCCTGATCCCTGGAGTCGGCCAGCTGTGACAGCGCTTCCTCCTGCCTTTCTCCTTCTCCGCTGAAGCAATGGAATTTCTTTCAGCGTCCTCACGTCTATACATTGTGTATTGGATGTGATAATTTAAGGGGCCTTCGACTGCTGCAGCGGCGGAGAAGAGACACTCCAGGGACTGTTCGAGCTGGCCGGCTCGGAGGATCAGGTGAGTACTTTATATTCCTCCCTAGACCAAAACAAGCAGTTAAGCCTTGCAGTGCTGTGTTACCCCACTGGAAGGGTTAATCAACGTTTGGCCCAGAGTTTTACTTTAGTTTTGCTAGGATGCATAGACGGATAGAAGAGCTAAAATGTTTCTGAAGAACATGCTGCTCCTGGCTCCATCCAGTGCTGATCACATAGCCAACATGTTCTCCTTTGGTCACATAGTGCATACTGAAGAGCAGTACCCGAATAGGGTTGCCACCTGTCTGGGATTCACCCGAACAGTCCCATTTTTGAGTCATGTGTCCGGGTAAAGGTGACACCCGGACACGACATTAAGTGCCAATATAATGCTGCAGTGCTGTCCGTCCGTTTTTTTACAACGGGCGGACGGCAAGTGGTTAAAATGTTTTGACAGATACAGCTGCCTGAGGCCTTCCTGTGAGCCCTGGGTGACTGTAAACAGGCACCTGTCTGTACATCTCCTTCTCCATCTTCCCGACACCACGCTGCCTGCCTCCAGAACCCTGGTGAGATACCACACAGTCTGTACAGCATACCTGAAAGCCTGCAGAGCCCACCTGAGAGTGCGCATAGCCCCCATGCAGGGCCGGATTTTCCACAAGGCCAACCAAGGCCCGGCCTTGGGGCAGCAGGAAGTAGAGGGGCAGCAGGGGTGTGGAATTCCTATCTCCCGATGCCCGGGACATGCAGTTCCAGGTGCTGGGTGGGTAGTTGTTTTCTACATTTAGCCCTGCTTTGGGCAAGCAGAGCTGAATGCACAGCATTTTGCTGAGATCACTTGTACAGCCTGCAGGTCTGCCATTCTCCATGGTGGTGTAGTTGGGGGATAGGGCGGCACATTGAGAAACCTGGCCTTGGGGCAGCAAAGAGAGTAAATCCGGTCCTGCCCCCATGAGAGCCCGCACGGCCAGCTGAGAACCTGCAGAGTCCACCTGAGAGGCTGCACAGCCCTGGTGAGAGCCAGCACAGGCCACCTGAGACCCTGGAAACATCAGGGCACCACCCTGGAACAACACAGAGTATGTAGCTTCATATTATTTTGTATTGCTGTATAATTTCAAGCTGGAATTTCTCCTGGTTGCCTCTCCTCGCTATCTCTCTATATATTCTCCCCAAAACAATTGCCATGCACGGCACCAGGGTGTTCTGGTTTCACTTGAAGAAAAGGTGGCAACCCTAGATGAGACATTCAGACCATATGACTTGTTTTTACACTATGTGTGAGCAGCACTGAAGGGAAACAGGGCAGTATTTTTTTTCCAGGAGCATTTCAGCCTTTCTTTTCCTCTATGTTTCTACATCGTAGCACAGACTACTACCACTCGAAGCCTCTCGCATCTCTTATCAGTGCCATTTGTTCTGCTCTCCACTCTACTACCATCTGCCCAGTCAAAGAGTTTGCCATTTCCACGTTATTACTTGTTGTAAGTGACTCTGATATCCGACCACAATTACCTCTCATTTCTAGCTAAGTGTTCTAAGGAATCTTTGTGTCATCTGACGTTCACCGTGACATTTATTGAACAATGCATTCAATTAACTTTTTATTCTTATGCCATTTCTGAGCATGGAGGGAGCCTACACAGAGTTCTCATTTGACAGGTAGCATTCTCTGATAATGCACTGGAATGATAAACATGAACCGCAAGCCCTAAAGAGTTCATACTTAATAAAACAATTAAAATAAACACGCACACACTTCCTGAATCTGTACCCAGACTATGCACATGAAGTATTTTAATATTCTGAACGAGCAGTAGAAGAATTGTAAAACACACCCTAATTTACCTCTTTAGCTATAGGTGATAAGGAGATATTTGTCTTCAAAGTTCATAACAGAGGCACTGACATCTGGGCTCTTTCCCTATTACTTTTTATTGTACCAGAATCTTGCCAGCCCACTGGCCCTCAAATGTAAACAGCTGTTTACAAAACCACAGGCATAACTCCCAGAGGCAGATGCATGATGCGATCTGTAGCTTCACCAGAGCTGGATGGCCCAAGTTTGGCTACCTCTGCAATGTACTAATGTAATGACATACTGATGATATGTCTTTTGAGCTGTAGATGGCGCTGTAGTGCAATGTTAGTTTTCTATATGCATGCTGATCTATGATGTACAGGAAGTTTTCACTTATGCATACCTTTTAGAAGTTCTTAACACATTTTTGGTTCCGCTAACAGGCTTGCAGTAGATACTAATCTGACTGGCAGTAGACAGAGGAAGAAATGAGGGTTTACAGGATGTAGAGAGCCTATGGAGGGGCTCATTAGGTCAGGGGAGTCCCAAGGCAGGGTGTCACCCAGAGCAGGTCCTGGGCTACACCCCGCCGTGACCTCATGGCACACGCGCTGTTACCTGCCGGTGGCCATCTTGGTGATGGACGCCGGCAGCGAGAAGAGGGAACGTTCCCCCGGCAGGATAAGGTATGACACCGGGTTCCCCCATGCCACCCATGCCATGGCAACCGTTAAATGTGCCTACAATGGGCATGTGAGCATCAGAACTGGACCACAGAGCAATGGAAGAAGGTGGCATGGTCTGATGAATCACATTTTCTTTTACACCATGTGGATGGCTGGGTGCATGTGTGTCACTTACCTGTGGAAGAGATGACACCAGGATGCATTATGGGGGAAGGTAAGCCAATGGAGGCAGTGTTGTGCTTTGGCCAATGTTATGCTGGGAAACCTTGGGTCCTGCCATTCATGTGGATGTTATTTTGACACGCACCATATACCAAAACATTGTTGCTGACCAAGTACATCACTTCATAGAACGGTATTCCCTGATGGCAGTGGCCTCTTTCAGCAGGATAATGTGCCCTGCCACATTGCAAAAATAGTTCAAGAATGGTTTGAGGAACACAACAAGGAGTTTGAGGTGGTCTTGATGTTATAGCTGATCAGCATATATATTGTTGTTCAAGTAAGGTTTCCTTTAAGTTTAAAAAATCAGATGGAGAAAGTGGTTTATTTCTACTCTTCAGCACTTCGGCTTGAAATGTGCGTGGTCTTGATACATTTTGGCTTCCCGTGTCTCACTTGTTTACACCATGAAGTTGAATTGATATTTATGGCTGTACTTTCCAACAGTCTACAACAGCACAGAGTCTTATTTCATACTCAGCTTGTCACCACCAATATTTTAATTATGAATCGTTTGCTTTGACTGGAAGAGTCGGGGGAAATAAATAATGTAAATGTAATGAAAGAATGGGGGAAAAAAAGAGGAATAACAGAAACAATGAGACATTTTTTTTGTCTCGGCGCTCCGCAGGACTCTTTTTATCATGCCTGTCAGATCGTCCAGCTCCGACTGCTTTTCTTAATGGGGGCGACTGCTGAATTGGCCAGTTGCCTAGGAAACCGTTGCCTTGGAGATGTGTCTTTAAACCCCAACGCCCCACCTCCCATTTTTTTTTCTTCTTGAAACTTTACAAGTAATATCCATTACAAAGTAAAAATTGAGCAGTTTTTTTTAGGCTTTAGGCAGGAAACTAAAAACTATTAAAATATGAGTTGGCTTTTATTAATGTAAGGTAGGACAGTAAAATGAAACCACTTGTCAGCAGTATTTGTAACATATTCTGCTTCCGTAGACTTTTACAACCTGTTACTGTATCTGTTGAGCCTAGTGGGGACTGTTGAAATCCATCTTCTTACTATGATAGGAAGTAAAAAGGTAGCATTCAGTTTGTTGATATGGGATGCAAAATCAGTTCGTTCTCCAGATACTTTCCAACATCTGGACCATAAATGTTTGTGACTGTTGCAAATAACTTTCTGTAGTCCTCCCTGTAATGAAACTGGAAGAACTACACTATGGGGCCAAAAGTATGTGGATGTTGTAGAAATTTCCAGACCAGTGTGGGGAAAAGACAACCCAAATTTAATAAACGTGTATATGTGGCACTTTATTGGTAAAGGGGAAAGTGCTATATTGTTCACATTTCAGGATATTATTATACCATTTTGATCATTTATGCAAAGAAGCTGATTAAGATATGTTATACCCCTCATTCATGCCATCCAAACCTTCTTATTGTGACCCACTAACCTAGCCAACCAGGGTGCCTTCTCAACCAGGGTGCCTTCTGGCTTCTTCAGGAGTGCCTCAAACTTTTAGTTTGACTCTGCATAGTACAGGTAGGCTCCTGATGTGAGCTCTGATGTGAAACTGGGGCTCCTGATGTAAAGGGATGGCTCCTGATGTGAAAGATGGGGGCCCTTATGGGAAGCAAGCCTTTTAGTCTGAGAGGGACTCTGATGTGAAGGGAAAGCCTAATGTAAAGGGGGGACTCCTTATGTAAAGGAAAACAGCAGAAAGGTATCATGGCACACTCACAAAACCAGCATGTAAAACAACATGTCTCACCACTAAGGATAATGACAGAGGTTTGGATACACGTCTTCAGCCGAGGATGTGTAAGCCGCACTGCCGCGCCAAGGCACCTCTTATAGTGCGGTCCTAACTCTAAACTATGAGAGTCTCCATTCAAAGCCCATTTCGTGTGCACCTTACTGTATAACTGGTAACAAATTGTTGAGTGCGTTTGTCGTTTGTTTTGCTTGACTGATTTGGTGCAGCGACGCATGGGGTTTCTCAGCTGCCAATAGGATGTGCGGGATCCCTTGTGTGTTTCTGTACCTTTTTAAGGAGGTTGGGCGTCCTCCTGACAAACCTGCACCCAATTTGATATCTTCTGCCCCCATGTGCTCCAAGATGGAGACTCTCATAGTTTAGAGTTAGGACCGCACTATAAGAGGTGCCTTGGCGCGGCAGTGCGGCTTACACATCCTCGGCTGAAGACGTGTATCCAAACCTCTGTCATTATCCTTAGTGGTGAGACATGTTGTTTTACATGCTGGTTTTGTGAGTGTGCCATGATGCCTTTCTGCTGTTTTACTGTTCAAAGCCCATTTCGTGTGCACCTTACTGTATAACTGGTAACAAATTGTTGAGTGCGTTTGTTGTTTGTTTTGCTTTCCTTATGTAAAGGGGCACTCTGATGTGAAAGTTGGGGAGGCTCTCATGTGAAAAGGGCTTTTGATTTGAAAGGAGGGCTCTGATTTGTGTTTTTGCATAGGGTCCTTCCTTTAAATCCATACCAGACCACTATCTGGTGTGGGTCTTTTTTGTAATAGGTTTTTTACATTTTAGAGACTATGCATACTTTTAAAGGGTGCCATGACTAAAAAAGGATGGGAAACACTGCTCTAACCATCCAAAACCCTCTTAATTTCCAGAATACAGTCAGGGCTGAATTTCCCACAAGGCCACCAAGGCCCAGTCTTGGGGCAGCAGGGAGTAAAGGGGCAGCAGGGGTGTGAAATTCCTATCGCCCAATGCCCGGGACATGCAGTTCCGGGCACCAGGCGGGTAGTTTTTTTACATATAGCCCTACTTCGGGTAAGCAGGGCCTAAATTTACAGCGGGGAAGCTGTAAAGTTGTAGTTTGTACATCGCCGAGATCACTTGTATGCAGCCTGCAGGTCTGTGCCCCCCACTCCAGCTACCTCTCTCCCCACCCGCCACCTCCCTCGCTGCCTGTCCAGAGTCCAGCTTATATTCTAAGCAGTTCCCCTGTGAACGTAACTCAAGCCCTGATGATGATGTGATGTGAACCCCAGAAATGCATTGACTTTAGAGACTCACCCACATCTGGTGGTGCCCTATTATTTGCAGGTCATAACCTCAGCACTACAAACGACAAGGAAGAACTTTTTCCTTTGGCACTGCATTGAGAATTTTGTGGCATCTGGTGATAATAGATCCTGACACATGGTGCGCTTATTATTTTACAACAGTTATCTTATGTCCAGCAATGGTACAGGTACACATATAAGACAGATGTCCACAGCCTGGGGAATCAAATGGAGACCCTGGGAGCACAGTAAGGTAAGCAGGAACCATTGGTTCCGTACACATCTTCACATACCTAGAGGAGGACACATAAGGAAGGGAGGCATAAGGACACTGCACAGCAAAATTTATTTCACATAAAGGGGTACACCTTTCTAATGTGCTAGTTGTGCTATGTAGTTATTTTTAACCAAAGTAATGTTTAGCAGAGTTTACCTTTTTAAATTCACTTTTCCATTTAAAAAAAAGCTCTGTACAAGCAGGATCACAGAACGGTATAGATTTATACTGTTTAAAAGTGTGTTTGGAGTTTTTAAAATGTATAATTATCACTTACTGTAAAAGGTCATGAAAGCGTTCTGTCTTCAACTTGGTTTTGAATTGGCAAAAGAAAAAATCCAGACTTGGCCTGCCTTCAAATATTACATTATAGTTTATCTTAACAGTGAATTTAATCTCGGCTTGATGATAAAAAGGAGACTCGGAGCAAATAAAAAAAACAGTTTTACCCGATACTGAAAATTCGCTATTGAGTAAATACAGTATGTTAAATAATACATCAAAATAACATTATTCAGTTTATATATAAAATACCAGTTACAGTACATTGCTTGAAAATGAGCGATTAACATTAAGCACCTTAATTTGTTTTGCTATCAGCTTCTTGTTTTCCAGTGCACACCAGCACTCAGACTGGTGGAGAGATGGGCATCACTAGGAGCTAATCAAGCCCTACACCATGGGCATTTGCTGACAGGGGACATGCTAACAGTAGGAGAAAAGAGCGTGCATAGAATTGGTGACTAATCAGTGTTTTGCTTTCCTTTTTTGTCCAATCAGCAGGCTGGGTATGGGTGGGTAAGACACCTTTTGTATTCCTGGTGTACCCTTTCTGTCTGTGTTTTCTGACAAAGGTGTAAAAGAATTACAAAATTGCTTGTTTGCAAATTCTTTGGCAGATAAGGTGATTCAAATCAGTGAGTGGATGGGTCATCGCCAGGGAGTCCCCAGGCGGGTAACAGTCCACTGCAGGGGTGGAACTACCATCATTGCAGCCAGTGCGGCTGCCCTGGGGCCTGAGCCTGGGTGGGCCCAGCAGACCCAGGCAAGTTAGGGCAAGAGATGGTGGGGGGGCCAGCCGCCGACCGACTATCCGTCCGGCCGCACGTCCAAATGGCCGCACAGCAGTGAGGCAGAGCAGCCTGCAAGCACATGTTGAGGCAGCGCTGGGGACTCGGCCGGGAGGACCCAACAGCTACCTGATCACACAGCCTGCCGCCAATCCCAGCTACATGGTGTTCCCGCCGCCGAGGAGAAGGTGAGGTGATGATGTTATCTTCTGTATGTGTCTAAGTTCTGTGACATGTTTTGTAGTCCTCTATAACTGATGGAATTATTCTGCGTTTCTGTAGAGAATATTTCTGGAAGTTGTAGTCCTCTATAGCTGTTACCATTCTGCATTTGTTTAGAGAGTATTGCTGGGAGTTGTAGTTCTCTATATCCGTTACCATTCTGCATTTCTGTAGAGAGTATTGCTGGGAGCTGTAGTCCCCTATAGCCAGGCCCGGATTTCCCACAAGGCCACCGAGGCCGTGCCTCGGGGCGGCAGAGCGCAGAGGGCGGCAGCGGTGACCTTGTGGGAAGTTGCGGGCTCCGGTGTAAGGTGTCCGCCGGCCGCAAACTACGGAGCCGGTGGGCGGAGCCTCGGGCCGCCCCGTCGTGATTGGACGGT